>NC_080760.1:2904648-3116380 GCF_020826845.1 Diceros bicornis minor | reverse complement strand
GTGAGCTGACCAGCCCCTTAATCCATGAGCACTTTCATGTCTCTTTGCCTTGAAACCTAACATATTCAGAGGTTCTGGCCCTTGACTGGATGGGAAGGGCATTGCATGTAGTGTTGTTAGAGAATCAGTGAGGATCCGTCTCTCTGACATGAACAATTCCAAGGGCCTCTGGGTGGGGCAGTGAACACAGAATGCAAATATACCTTCCTGCCTACAGCAGCCATTGATGGAGTCATTGGTGTGTGAGGAGCCATGAAAGGGGAACACAACAGGGTGGCTGACCCTCCTCAGAAGCAGCTGGAAGAAGTCTCAAAAAAGAGAGCCCTGAGCTTTGTGGTTCCCATATGCGTGATGCACCCCAGCAGGGGTGCAGCATGGTTGGGGCTAGAGGGTTCACAGAAGGTTATGGGGCCTGGTAAAGTTGGATTCACCCACCCCTTGGAGCAAGAACTTGGTAGCAGTGGGAATGTTCTGGAGCCTTCCCCCTGCCATGCACTGGCACACACACATACACATGCACTCACACACAGACACATATGCAGCACAATATGCACACACAGAGACACATACACAACTCTGCATATGCACACACTCAAAAAACACACATGCACACATGCGTCTACGCACATACACATGGATATGTGTGGGCACAAAAGACATATATGCACGTGTACACATGCTGCATACAAATAGAAAGAAACATATGCACAGAGAGACATGTGTACACAGGCATACCCACATGCACACAAACACACAAATGCACCCACACATGCACAGGAGCAAGATGATGCCATTTGCATTTGGTAGAAAGTTCTGGGAGCAGAATGGAGTAGGAACGAGGGGCAGGGAAAGCAGAGACCACTCAGGGTGTGTCAGTCAGTGCAGTCACCCCAGTACTCACAAGTCTGGAACGGGGGAAGAGCAGCAGTAATAGAGGGAGGAGGTGGATTAGGGGCGTGTGTGGGGCCAGCAGACCTGGTGGTATGGGTAGCAGACATGAAGGTCAATGTGGTCTCCCAGGGTCACTGAGGGCACTGATGGGAGTACAGAACACAGGAGCCAGGGTACATTTGAGGGAAAGGAGATCAATTCAGCCTGCAAGGGGTGAGGGGGCTGCAATGGGAGCCATGGGCATCCTGGTGGGGGCATTTAGAGCAGGCTGGACACTTTGCTTGTAGTTCAAGAGGTCTGGTAGGAAAGGGCGGGGTGGCGACATCAGCTCCAAGGCTGGAGCTGGAGCCTGGACTAGGACCAGCTCTCTCAGGGGAGCTTGGAGTGACCAGGGCTGGTCCAGGATCCCTGGGGCTAGGGCAGCAAAGACCATGGGAGTAGGGGGTACATACGAGGAAGCCATTGCTTTATCTTGCTAGCTCTTAATGCAGAGGTGTACTGCTTCCCATTCTGATAACATTCTCCCTTCCAGATAAGCTTTCTCAGAAGAAATCAAACCCAAGAGTAATGATGGCTAATTATGCAAAATTAAGAACATAAATTCACAGGATCCCCCCCAAAAATGATTTAATCACCACCTACAAGTCAAAATGAGGGGCCTTTATGAAGATGAGGGAGGAGCAGGATCCTGTCTCCAGGTCAGCCCAGGGCCAGACAGGTGAGCAGGGAGGAGGTGTAGGGTCCCCCACCCAGCCCTGCAGCTGTCCCTTGTGACTGCTGGACTGAGTCTGCTCTTCGTGCTGTGAGCTGAGGGACCCAGTTTATTCCTACCCACACTGTGGAGGTCATTTGAGAGTCTCTGGGAGGGCTGGGCAGTGGGCACGTGTGTGTCCCAGGTCAGCCACCTGCACTGGGTTAGGGTCTCAGTCTTGTTGTTCAGAACCCCAGGTGGACTTGGGCCAGAATTTGCTCTCTTGTGTCTTTGATGGTGTCTCCCAGGCAGAGCGGGACATCTTCTTGCCCAGCAGGGGAGAGGGGAACTCAGTGAGGCCTTGGACAGATTTCCATCCACAATGGGTCCCTGCTAACCCCTTACTCCTGGTGAAGTTATAGGCAAGTCAGGTAGCTTTTCCAAGACATAGTTTCCTCAGAGGCTAAAGTCATGTTTTGGAAGAAACTTTACATATTATAAGCCCATCTATAAATGTGAGGACTGTTGTCCCTGTTATGTGTTTATATTTTGCAAGACTACTGCGCTGGGGTTGCCATTAAAAATCAAACACATTGTTACAAAACGTGTTGTCAACTTCAAAAATCCATGGTGCTGTTGGAACAATATTTGAGGTCTGCAAATATCTAAGTGCCACCCAGTCCCTAGTCACTACCCTCCCACAGGGACCGTCACAGCCTCACCTCTTTGTGAGCCCTCTGTGCCTCTTGTTGGTACTTATGTGACCTGGACATCCCTGACACTCAGGCCTGGGCTCCAGGCATCCCCAACTGTACAGTACAAGGTTTCTGCCCCCTGTCTGCCCATTTGCCTCCCTATGCCCACTGTCCCTCTCTCGGAGCTGGTCAACATGCCGGCCTCAGTCTTGTCCACCCGGGCCTGAGGACCCAAGTTCCCCTCTCTTTGCCTTTTCCTTCTTAAATGCCCATGTCTAGGTCCTCCCTCTCCCCTACCCCTGAAAAGACTGGTCTCATTCAGTTCTGAGAGTTGTCCTTAGCCTCTCAAGGAAAGTGATTCCCAGCAGACCCAGGAGTGAGGTGGGAGCTGGTGCTGGGAAACCAGATCCTGGTGGTTGGTCACACCCAAAACCTGGGGAATATCATGCAATGTGTGCTCATCATCAGAATGAAACTGTACTTGATTTCAGGGGAAACGGTTTGGCAATAGTAATGGTTAGAGGACCTGAGGCCTTCAACGGTGTCAGGACAAAGGAAGGTCTGGACACATAATCATTATAATTTTCATCCCATGTTCCTCAATTAAATGAATGGTCGGATGGATGCTGGATGGATGGATGATGAATGGTTGGATGACAGGGTAGTTGATGCAAGGATAGTGAGTGGATGGGTGAATGGATGGATGGAGGGGTGGGTGGATGTGTGGTTTACCGTTGGATGGATGAATGAGGGATAGATGAATGGATGAATGAATGGTGGATGGATGGATCATGGGTGGATGCATGATGGATGGATGGATAGATGGATCCATGGATACCTATGAGGCCAGGATTACTAAAGCACACATGGACACCTCTAAGGTAATGGGGTCTAGATCCACTTGACCATCACTGTGAGCTCCATGCACATTTGCTCCATCCTCTCCTCTTGCTTGCTCACACCTTCCTTGATCTGGATTGGGGGCATGTTCAGTTCTGAGAGGGATCCAATTTCTTTTGGAGTTCTCCTCTCAAAGGGCCCATTAACTACCCCTCCTCTTCAGGATCTTAGGGCCATGGCAGCTCCTATGGAAATCTTACAGGACGTTTCCTATTAGTGTCAGCTTCCTATGCTGATCAGATGGGAGGGTGAACCCAAGTGTGGGGACACATGGCTGTTTGTCTCCCACAGCTCCCTCAACCATTTGATCTCTCTTTCTCTATTTCATCCAACTTCACAGTCCATATTCCTTGAGCTATGCACATCTGCTCCGATATTAGTCATTTTAGAGACATCTGGGCTCAGTTCTATCAGCTTTTTGCATTTTTCTCCCTAAAGCTCTTATTACAGACATCCTTTTATTCCAGCTTTGAGGAAAATGGTATAGAAAGCCCTGGGCTAGAGCAGTAACCTCGAGGAAAAGTGGTATCAGCCCTGCTGCCCTTCAGCTTCACAATGAACTTCAAGGTCATTTGGTTTTCAAGATGCTCATCATGTGGGTGTTCTTCCCTCCCCTCCTACTTCCAAGCTCCCCAATCCTGAGCCTGGGGTCCTGGAAACAGACCTCACCCCCCACCTGTGCTCTGGAGCCAGGCCGCAGCCTGCCAAGTTGATCCAACATCCTCTACATTATTAATATGCTGGTTTTTCTAGCAGACTCAACACAATAAAGATGGTGGTGATGGTAACGAACGTAACCGTGAGTCACCATTGTGTACTGAGAACTAATTCTGGGGTGGTTCTCTGAAAAATGCTTTACCCACCTTACCTCATTCACATCTTGCAAAAGCCCTGTGCTGCGGGTGCTTGAGGAAGGGGAGTCTTTGTACTTCTCATGTGAGCTAGAAATTCGATAGATTGATAGGTATTGGTGATCTCTGAGCCTGGAATATAAGCTTCGGACTGGCTTCTGTTGAGACAAGGAACAGAGGTCTCTTGTCTACAGGACAGGTGGGCAAATGGGCAAGGGGAAGACAGTACCACTGTCATCCTGCTATAGCCGGTGCGGCCCAGGTAGGCTCACCTGTCGGCTCAGCACTGTAAGTGGGATGGGCGGGGGCGATGGGCGGGATATTCCCCACAGTAGGCTGACAGCCTCTTCAGGATCCTGTTGGGCGCTGTCAGCAAGATGAGCTTTATAAGTCCTTAGAATAGGCTTGAGGGGGCAATTCTGAAATCTGTTAATGAGAGGCCAAAATTCCCATCCTTCAGGGACAAGAGGAATTAGTCAGGAGGTTGAATGTTCCGTAGATCATTCTCTCCGCCCACCACACTTGCTGGGTGTTGTTTTATAACATCCTGGTCTCTGGAGACACAAAGAGAAATCAGATGGAGTCTTCAGCCCAACCTTCACCGTCTCCTTGAGCAGCAGATGGACAAGCTTGTCCCAAGAGGAATGACAGTCCTGCCACCTGCAGCCCGCAGCCTCATCATGCTTGAGATGCGAGGATTTCACCAAGGAGTGTGTTCCTGGCTGAGATTGGGGGAGGAGGAGTTTGCAAGATTCATTGGACAATCTCCTGACCGTTCATTCTATGTGGCCACATTGGTATTTCCTGGGGACATTGGTGGGGGAGGTCATGGGGGTCCGTGAGCTCAGAAGATCATGGTAGTGGAGGCTGATGAGAGGTGATGGAAGGGGCTACAGGATTGACCCTATCCTTTAATTTTGTTTGAGTAAAGATGGTTCAGAACCCCAGGCCAGGCAGGGGCTGGGCCGAATGGATAGGCTAGTGGCGCTTCCCTGGGTTGGGGGAGGCGGGATGGGCGTTGAGTGAAGAATGAGGAGGGTGCCTTTTGGTTTCAACAGTCGGGGCTCACCCCCTGGAGACCTTGGGATGCTTCCATCACCAGAACAGGGCTCCAAGGTGGCTTCTGTTGTCCAGGAAGCCCAGTGGATTGAAAGTACTTAAAGTGCCCTTTGTGGAATCATCACCTCGAAATTCAAAACCTGTAAGTGGCCACTGGCTCAGCTGCATGGAGGGCCTGGGCTTCCAGGGGGCAGCATTTCTGCAGGAATGTGCCAGGTGACCACCTAGACTGTGAATTTGGATGAGGACTCATGTGATAGAGCCCCCCTCGCCTGTCCCTTGAAAACCTCAGATCATCACCTCGGGAGACAGTTTTCCCTCTACTGCTCAGAGCCACCAGTTATTCCGGCTGGTCCCCACACGCAGCTCGTGTTCTTTCCACACCATATCCACGAACCGACTTTCTCCAGTTTCCCAGAGCCCAGACACACTCTGCTGGGCACCCCTCCACCTGTGAGCCTTTCTCACTGAAACTGGCCCCATCCCCAGGGACAGGACACCTGTGCTTCCTCTACCTCACAGAGTCATCACCCTCAGGGGACATGACACCATGCTGATACAGTTCCATCATCTTCTCTTATTCCATCCAGAGACCCAGTAAAGAAGTTTGGGGTTCAGGTCAGCTGCTCCTAAGCTCCCTGCAACATATGGGAATACTTGTCCAAACAAGCCTCAGGAAGCCTTGGCTGATGACAGTGATCTGAGGCCAGCAGAGAGACCTGGGGTGGACAGCATCCCTGCCAGCCACCGGACACGTCTACTCTGTACTGCTGGGGATCTGAGCTTGCATCCCTCCTGACCTCGCAGCTCCCTGCACTGGGGCCTCCCCCACTCTGTTCTCCCGCCTTCAGGCATTAAGACCCTCCCCAACTGCATGAACCCCAACAAGTCCAAATGGCCCTAACCCATGTTGCTTCCAGGGTGGAGACCCATCATCAACACCTAGTTCATCCTGGAGAGGGACCATGGCATTGCTTACTTCCAAGACAAGATGAATAACCAGGACATGCAGATGATGAAGCTCTTCAGTGGGGGTCTCCACAGGGCAGGAGGGGCCTTAAAAGCAGTGGTGTGGCCACACAGAGTGGGATACCTACCTGGGCCAGCACATCTAGCAGCTGCACTGAGCCTATGGGCCAAACTGCACCCTGTGCACTGATGGGGGAGTGTGTGTCTGTGTGTTCACCTGTGTGTGCACTTCAAGGTGTGGGTGTAAGGCCGCACTGTCTGTCTCTCCACCACCACTGTGAATCGACCCCTTTTGTCACCCTGCATCCACCCAGATGATCTTTCTGACATCCTGGACCCTCAGGCCCTGTCCTCCGCCCACCTTCACTCAACTCCCACCACCCACTGCCTTGGCATCACTCTGAGCATTTAACCATCTCCACCATGACCGACACCCCCATTTATGGCCAGCCCATTCTAGCTAGTACCCACCAGTGTCTCTCCAGCCCACCCACTGGAGGTTCCCTCCCCTGATGAGTCCTCAGCCCACTGGGTCTCCGTCTGCCAACCTTGTTCCACGTTCGCTTTCCTTCCCCTACGTCACGTCCTTCCTTCCTCTGCACACACTGAGCTCCAGGACAGCCCCACGCTCCTGTCCTGCAGCTCTGTCCTGTTCCTTCCATGGTCCTGGCCAGGTGAAATCCACCCTGGGACCCAGCTCTGCACCTTCTCTGCACCTGCCCCAGCTGTGAGAGGGGCAGAGGCTGGTGCAGAGCCAGGGCTGGTCCCACCGTCACATCATGACGGCAGACCACAAGGTCCCACGGTGCTGCCCACACCCCTCCCAGTGTCCCTGGGTCACCTCACTCCTCCCCGCTCTAGGTGCATTTCACATGTCCCTTCTCTCCTCACCATCCACCCCTGCTTCCCTGTGCAGGACAAACCTTTACCGCTAACAAGGCTCAGTGCATGGATTGTGGACACTGCAGTGTGCACGGTTCGGTGGAGCAGGTTGTGGGCATGGTGTGCACACATGTTGCCAGCTGGGAGAGGGCTGAGGTGCAGCTTCTGAGACTCAGACTCCCCCAGGGAGAGGCCAGGCCCAGGCGGCAGGGAGGGGAAGACACCCTGGAAGGGACAAGGGCCACACCAAGAGACTGTCCCCTCTCCAAGATGAACATCTCAGAGGGCTTCAGGTTCTAATGGGCCAAGCTGGGAAGATGGGACTCCACTCAGGAGTGGAGGCTGGGGGCTGATTCAGGTGAGGGGGAAGAGAGTGTAAGGTCACTGGCTCCTGGAGGCCGGGCACTGACAGCCTGAACCCCCTCCTCTTGGTGTGGACCCCCTGCAAGACGTCAAATGCAGGGATGTCCCTCATGGAGGGGCTGTAGCAGGGTGGACAGAGCAACCCCTGAGCCCAGGGAGTTCCACACCATCCCATCCACAGAGGGCAAGTCTCTGCTCTCCCGGGCCAAGGGACCCCCTTTCATGTGGTGTCTTCAGATAAGGGGACCACCCCTGGGCCCTCAGCCACCCAGGTGGCTCCTTGTTTCAGGTGGCTCCTGTCCCCAATAGAAAAAAGTACAATGAAGAGTATAGACAAGACCCATAATCCCACCACTATATCCACCTCCCCTAACTCCCAGGTCTGTTTCCTTGGGTTTGAGTGTGGATCAAACTGGGAAATTTGATTTTGGCTTTTCATGGCATTTCCATCACCCTTCCGACTCTCCAATGTCCACGCTGGAAGGACTAACCAGCTAGAGATCACCCGATTAGTTAACCTCCTGTATTTATAGAGGGGCAGGAACCGAGATGGGGAAGGAAGGAGGAGCCCCAGGCCTTTGGCCCTTCCTCCTGCACCTCAGCATCAGCTCTGCTCTGTCCCCTCACCCTCACCTGGAGCATGTGTCTTGACTGGATCCCCATCCTGCACCACCCTCCACCACAGGCCATCGTTCACCAGCTCCCCAGTCCAAAGAGTTAAGGGTGGCAAGAACAACTACAAGAGCCATTAGTTATGGAGTTCTTGCCCTGTGCCAGCAAGGAGTTAATTATCTCACCGAGTAAGAGAGAGGTTCCAAAAGTCACCCATTTTACAAATGAAGAAACTGAAGCCCAGAGAGTTAATCTCATGGCCAGGGTCTCTGAGGTAGGAAGAGGTTACATCCAGGATATGAATGTAGACCCATAAGTCTGGAGTCTCGCACTAACACGTGTGCTTTGGGACTAATCAGTAAAAAAGTTTATAATCATGAGACTGGATTTGCAAGTTGGAGCATAGCATACATACCAGCAAGTACAGAAATCATACTTGCATTGATCCGTGAATTATCCAAAGGGAACAAAACCGCTAACCAGTACCCACAAAAATAGAACATGACTAGCCCTCCAACAGCCCTCTTATGCGCCCCTCCCAGGTCACTTCCCTCTCTCTCCCAAGGGGAACCAATATTCTAACTTCTGAATTTGTTTTTCTTGTCTTTGAACTTTATTTAAATGGAGTCATACAGAGTGTCTTCTTTGGTGTCTGGCTTCTTTCATTTTGCTTGTAAGATTCATCAATATTCTTGAATGTGGCTGTAGTTAATTTTTATTTCTGTATAGTATTCCACTATAAAACATATAACCCATTTTATTTATCCATTCCACTGCTGATGCAGAATGGGTTGTCTACAATTTGATGATATGCCAAAAAATGCTGCTCTGGACATCTTGTACATCTTTTGGTGAACATATGAACATATCTGTGTTGGGTATATACCTAAGCGTGGAATTGTTGGGTCATGGAGTATGTGTACGTCCACCTTTAGGAGATACTATCAAAGAGTATCAAAGCGGATTAAACAGTTTGCACTCCCAGCTGTGTATAAAAGTTCCAGTTTCTCCGCATCTCCACCAACCCTTGGTGCCGTCAGAGGTTTGATTTTAACCGTGGTGGTGTATGTGTAGTGGTAGCTCATTGTGGTTTTAATTTGCATTTTCCTCCTGAGTAATTACGTGGAGCCCTTTTCCATTTCATTGTTCCCATTTGGTTATCTTTTTTTTGAAGTGCCTAGTGAAATCTCCCCTTTTATTCTCGTGGATTGTCTGTAATATTTTTATAAATTTATGCCAGTTAGTCAAATATCCTATATGAGAGTCTTGTGTCAGATAAATACATGGCAAGTGTTTATCCCCTTTGTGCCTGCCCTTTTTCCTCTCTTAAAAGTTTCTTTTCACTGACAGTTCTCATTTTCAATAATTTCCTGTTTATCTTTTTGTTCCTTATGTTTACTGTTCTTTGTGTTCTGCGAAATCTTTGGCTGCCCCAAGATCTTGAAACTGTTTTTCTAAGGTACTTACTAGAGAAGTTGTTGTAGAAACCCCCGTTTAGATTTAAAATCCACCTGGAATTGATTTTTGTTGGTACAGCCGGTATGGAAAACAGTGTTTTCTCAAAGATTAAAGATCAGAGTTTTCTCAAAAGATTACAAATGGAACTCTCATATGATGCAGCAATCCCACTACGGGGTATAGTTCCAAAGGAAATGAAATCAGTATCTTCAAGTGATATCTGCCCTCCCATATTCACTGCAGCACTTGTCACAATGTTACCGAACCAAAATGAGTTCCCTATTTGGTGAGTTGAAATCAAAGCCTTTACTAGAAGTTGTTCTCACACAAAGTACAATTCATTTGCCGCAAATAAGGGGACCATAGGGAATCACTTCCAAAGCTGTGGCCCTCTCAGCAAGGGAAAACAAGTGCCTTTTATTTTTGGTAGGGAATAAATATTCAAAAGGAAAGTTTCGTCCTCACGTATAGAGGTGGGTATAAGCCAGCCCAGGCGTAGTTTGAAAACGTGCTTTCCCCTACCTTTCATGTTATGCTAATAAGGCTTAAGCTCCTCCTGGGGTGGAGATCTTAACATTAAAATGAAGCAAAAGTAACTTTGGAGACTTCTTGGCCCATCTGTGCAGGCGTTGCTTTTGCAGTGCAGTTTGGACTGGTTCAGGGTGGTTGGTGATTGCGTCTCTTAACGTAACAGAGAAACAACTTTGAGAAAGAGTTAAGGGCCCGGCCTGGTGGCGTAGTGGTTGGGTTTGGGCGCACCGCTTCAACAGCCTGTGGTTCGCAGGTTCGGATCCCTGGTGCCGACCTATGCACCGCTCATCAAGCCATGCCATGACAGGCGTCCCGCATATCAAATGGAGGAAGATGGGCACAGATGTTAGCTCAAGGCAAATCTTCCTCAGCATAAAGAGGAAGATTGGCAACAGATGCTAGGTCAGGGCTAAATTTCCTCACCAAAACAACAAAAAAGAAACAGTTAAGTGCTTTCGAAATTGCCTTTGAATTACTCGGGGCAGTTAGTTGGTGACAACAATAGCCAAGATATGGACACAACTTAAGTGTCTGTTGATGGATGATTGGATTAAGAAACATTACATGTATCTACAATTAAATATTATCCAGCTTTCAATATGAGAGAAATCCTGCCTTTTCTGACAACACAGTTGAACCTGGAGGACATTATGCTAAGCATAATAAGCCAGACACTGAAAGACAATCACTGCATGATCTCATTTACAAGTGGAATCTAAAAACGTCAAACTCGTGGAAACAGAGAGTGGAATGTGCCTACAAGGGATGGAGGTTGGTGGGTGCGAGGGGAATGAGAGATGTTGGTCAAAGGGTACAAACTTTCAGTTATAACATGAGGATGTTTTCAAGATCTAATATAGAACGAGGTGACCAGAGTTAATAATAATGCATTGTATACACAAGAGAATTGATCTTAAGAGTTCTTAGCATTAAAAGAAGGGGGAGTTATTACAGGAGGTGACGGAACTCTTCATTAGCTTGATTGTGGTATTCATTTCACAATGTGCACATACATGAAATCATCACATTGTACACCTTCAATATATACAACTTTTCTTTGTTAATCGTACCTCAATACAGCTGGAAAAATATTTGTGCTGACTTCAGAAAATGCTTACAAATTAATGTGAATGAGGAAAACAAGAAGTGAAAGCACAAATGCAGCAGGGCCTGGGAGAAAATTTGCCAAATGTTACCCGTGGGTGATACTGGCCTAGAGCAAGTTGACTCGAGGGAAGCCGTGTTGTAACTTAGAGTAACGTCTGACTAGCTCACTCAAGCTCTGTGTGTTTTACCTTGCACTTAGCCTAGCAGATAAACAGCTCTCGGAAATAATCCTGGCTGACACACGTACATCCCAAGAGTGATCGATGATTACTTTATTCTTTTGAGTTTCTTAGGAACATGACGACCTCCTCAGGAAGATCGTCTATGCCGGCATCCATCATCGATGACAACTGAAAGACCTGGTGTGATGTCTCCAGTCTCCGATGCCAGATGGTCAATGTTCCTGAGCCCCCTTCACAGCCCACTAGTCCCTACAGAACTGCCTCAGATTATGTGCTTGTTTAAGATGGTCTCTGGGACATGAGTCCATCATCTTCCGATTTTGCTAGCTAATCGAGTAAATCCCTTTCCTCACCACCGACTCATCTTGTGATTGATTGGCTTCAAGGTTGCAGCAAGCAGAAGGAGCCTTTGCTCGGTTACACGGGCAGGGATTAGCAGCGATTATTAATTTCTTCTTTACACCTTTCTCAATTTCTCACATTTTTTAAAAGCACATTCACTTCACCAGGAGAAAACCAGCAGCAATTGTGAGTCACAACAAAAGGTGGAGAGATGAGATTGTGCACCCCTATCCCTCCTGGCCCCAGGAGGGCTGGAGGGAGAACAGTGGGCAGTGCAGGCAGCCCTGACCCTGCTTGGCCCAGGTTCTCCTTCCCCAGAGCCTTTCAGGTGTCCACCAGGCCCCACCAGTGTGGCTGCAGAGCTCCTGCTGCAGGTGGCCCCCATCAGGGTGAAGCCCAGCTGAGTGGTGGCCTCTGACTGACCAGCAGGACCTAGTTTGTGATCTTGGTCACAGGTGGGCAGGACCGAGGAGGGTTGGTAGCTCAGTTGGAGAGTGGTGGTGGGAGGCTGGACAGGGGCTGGGGCAAAGAAGAGCAGGGGCCTGGGAGGGAGTCCCAGCAAATGAACCAAGGGTTGACAAGGGGCAGGGCTATGTCTGAGAGATGCTAAGGAGCACAGTGGGGTCAGTGGGGCTCAAGGAAGCTTCCCAGGGCTGCCCTTGACAAGAGTCTCCCTCAAGGTCACACAAGGCCCCTGACCCTGTGGCCTTCAACCCAGCTCCAAGGCCAAGGGGATCCTTCCTTACAGAAGGTGAAAGGACCAGAACACTCTGGGGCTCTAAGTGTTTCAAAGTCTTTGTTAATATGCTCCAAGTGCAGAGTGCCCATGCCTTCAGGGACGAGCCACCTGTGCTGATTAGGAGCACCTTCTTTATCCCCAGTGACTAAGCGAGGTCAGAGCTAGAATGTCCTTCCCCAGTTTTCCCAGGGGTTCTTACCTGGGCACCCTGGGTGTGGGTTGGGGGTGGCGACAATTCTTCAGTCTGTGGCATGTTCTGCCTCCTTAAATGACAGTGGTCTCCCCCGTTCGCTGGCACAGCCCAAAGAGCCTCCACACATTTCCCAAAACCCGGGAGACACGGTGCCGCCCAGGGCAGTGTGAGAACCCGGCCAAGCTCAGCAGGTAGAAACTCCAGGAACACTTTTCCTGACCGTCAGTTCCACACCAGGTGTACTTGCTAGCTGAAGGAGGGCATTGGTGACACTTTTTGCACCTCCAATTCCCCATATGACATGGGGACAATGCTGCTCCCAGGGTGGGGATTCTGTGCCGTTGAATGAGATCAGTGCATGTGGAGCAGGCAGTGCAGCGGTAGTTGTCAAGGTGAGTAGAATCAACGCAGGGAGGGCAGATATGGAGACACGACTGCACCTGCTCCTCCAACACTCCTAAGGATAAAATGTGGTAAAATTCATGCCTTCCCACTCATCTAAAATACCAGCGCCCACCTTGAGCCCCTATCCTGTCCTCCCCACAGCCCTGTGAACTCTACTCTGGGCCATTCATGGGACCAGGGAGTTCTGGGACTCAGGGCCAAGGTTTTCCCGGAGATTTCTCATCTGGGTGGTGGTTAGGGAGGTCCCCAGTCCCTTCTGCTCTGTGCTTGGTGCAGGACACCTGGGGCAGCCCTGAGCTGGACCATCAGTGATCTGAGGCTGTTCTCCTTCACTCTGCTGGGCTGACAAGGGGACTTGCATCTGGCAAGCTCAGCCATCTGCGCAGGGGTGGAAATCCCAACTCAGCAAAATGCCAGGGCTGCCAGTGCCATTCTCTGCTTCATGCCTCAGCTCTCCTGGGCACCGCCATCTTGCATGACCTTTGCCCTCACTCCCAAGTGGAAGAGCCCATGGCCACGTTTCCTACTGGCTGAAGGCAAAGGCAGTGAGGGCAGCCAATGGCTCAGGGAGGCCTGAGGAGTGTGTCCTGTTGGTGTTGAGCATCTCTGGGCCCTGGCTGGACAGACACGTGCACGGGACGACAATGGTGTTCCTGGGCCAGGCTGCCGAGAGGCGGGGTGGGTCAGTGACTGGAGCCCCTACCTGGGCTCCCGGGTGTGTCTTTGCCTCTGTGCTTCTCCCTGGTGAGGAAAGCTCAGACCCTCTGCAAAACACTCACGCCTCGCCCATCCCTACACCATCCCTGTACATTCCAGAGTGGTGAGAGCTCAAGGAGGAGAGAGTGAGGGATGAGGGAGCCCTGACCACCCCTTGTCCCTCACCCCCAATTAGAAAAATGTGCTCTGGCTCAACCGTCAGCATGGCCTCCCCTGGTTCCCAAGAAACCCCTTTCTCCCTCAGCCCCCAAAGCTAATCCATTAGAGACGTGCAGTGCCACCTCTGCACCTCCTTACTCCACGGGGGTCTCCAAAGCCGCCAAGCAGGTGTTGCCCATGCCACTGCCCTCAGCCCAGGGCACACATCTGAGCTGGAGAGGCATGTAGAACTCTCCTCCCCAAGATTCAGGGGGTCCAGAGCCCCTCAAGAACCAGCATTCTCCCCCTCCCACCAACTCCAGGGCACAGGCCCCTTGAGGAGAAGGAGGGAGCCTGGTGACCCAGAGCTGCCCACTGTGGTCTCCCACACCAGGCAACACTGCCTCGGGGACCAGTGTAGTGTCCAGAAGAAGACGACTGGTCTTGTGGGGCTTGTCCCCTCTGAGAGGACAGAGGAGGCCATGGAGGTCAGGAGAGAAGGCTCTGGGGAGATAGGAAGGGCCAGGCTCCCACCCCAAGCCAGGGCACCATTTGCCTGATAATCAAAGATGAACCGGCTCACCCACCTGGCAGCATTTCCCTGGAAGAACTTTAGGAGTCCCACGACCACCCTGGGCCGCCTATCTGAGCCTCTGGATCTGGAGGTGGGGACAACTAGGGCCCTTGCCAGCCCCAGCAAAGAGAGGAGCCTCGCGGAGAACCCACATGAGAGCAGAGCACTACAGCCCTGTGACTGAGGAATTTCTGATGCCACTCTCTGAGTGGACACTGGGCAGGGGTAGGAAGAAAATACCCCCAATATATCTGTGCCTACTCTATGCCAGGGCAGGGAGCAGCCAGTCACTGCTGTCACCTACATGGAGAAATGAAGTAGGTGTGGCTTCGTGAGTGGAACCTGGGGGAGGATGATGGAGTCTCCCAGCAATGGAAAGACATGAGCTTTGGCCTTTCAGGTTCCTGGATACTGTGCTGAGGGAGGGGCAGCAGCCCTCCATTCACAGAGGCCTCCTGGGAGGGGAGAAACCAGGGTGGTGGACCATGGTCAGCCCAGCAGAGGGCAGGCATGGGAAGAGTGGCGGGGCTGTCCTGAGGGGAGTGGAGCCCCGCTGAAGGAGAGACTTCTTCCTACCTCTCAGAGCTCATCTGGTTCTTTTCTTTCTTTCATTTTCAAATTAGAGGCAGCAAAAGGACAAGCTTAACTGTCTCTCATTCCCTTTCCATACCTTCAGCTTTGATGTCCACCCCTCTTATGACGCCTGCTCTCTTGGGAAGGTAAAGGCAGGAGCTGGTGGCTGAGGCAGCCTCTGGCCTTGAGGCAGGCGGCACCAGGAGTGGCTGGAGTGGAGGTAGGAGCCTGCGGCCCGGCCCCTGGCGTCTGTGGGCAGCCTGGTGATGAGGGAGTTTGTGGCTCTTGCTTCAAGAAGGTGGGAGGCTGAGAAAGCCAGGAGTGCAGGTGGCCCCTGCCCTCGGGTCAGGACAGTGTTCTGTGGACAGCCACACGTGTGTTAACACACACATGTTAGGTGTGAACATGTGCCGTGTCATCCACATTAGTGTGTGTGTGAGCACACGTGTGCAGAGCCCAAATCCTAGCTGAGGGACTGACTCATCCCGTATTTTGAGGCCTCGGTAGCATTCTTACCAGGGGGCCACATGTGGAGTTGATGGTGGTGTGGCAGGCCTTGCATGCAGGACTGCCTCAGCCCACTTGACTGTGTAAATCTGCTCTGTGGAGGGGCCAGAGGTGTCCCCAGCAGGGGCTCTGCTGTGCAGCGCGAGGCCTGGCAGTCCATGCAGCCCAAAGGGGCAAGACCTGCTGAGCCGGCTCTTCAGAAGCATCCAGTCCTGAGGATACTGTTCACAGGGAGAGGTTTTGGGTGCTGGTGCCCCCTCGCCTACTGGGGCTCATCCCTGAAGAGGGTCCAGCAAGTTGGAGAAGGGGTGGGAAGGGGGTTTGAAAAATAGGCCAAATTCATGTCCCAAGTCACAGGCCAAGCCCAGTGAGTGTCCCTGTCCCCTGCCTCAGTTTAGCTATTCAGGAAATGGTCCAGGGAAGAACTGAGCAGGGTTGGCTCCAAAACTGGGGTCAGACGGTAACAAACAAAAGATCCTGCTCTATGCCAAGATCATTTCTGTTACCCTGAGATGGGGTGAGGGGATGTTGGGGGTATACTGGGATTCTGCGGAGACTTACCCTGCCCAGGACCTCATCTTCGGGGGTCTAGCCCTCACCTGGCCTTCCCTAGGTCTCCAGCAGTAGCAGTGGCACTTACATCTGTCCCAAGGTCTGGAGAGGGGAGAACTGGGCAACCTTACACCCTGGTGGGGAACCTCACGCTTTCTTTCTTTCTTCAAGAAACATGAAACCCTCAAGATTCATGTACTATGTGATGGAGAGAAAAAATACCAACTGTTTCTCCAAAAAGACAATGTATTTTGTACTTTGTAAAGTATTAATTAAAATGGAGAAAAATATCATGTTGACTGAGGGCGTCTGATTTTGTGCTGCTCCAGGGCCACATCTCATCTCTTTCCTTCTCCATTCCATGGTCAAGGAACATGGCCAGGGGCTTGGAGGAAGGCAGAACAACCTTCCCATCCACACCCAGCATCTGAGAGAGGGCACATCCCCAGAGCGAGAGGGGCTGTATTAGTTACCTGAGGCAGGGTAACGAGTTGCCCCAAATGCAATGGATTAAATTGATTGTTTACGTGTCACCGTTTCTGTGGGTTAGGAATTCAGGAGCAGTTTGAGCAGCTGGCTCAGGGTCCCTCAGGATGCTGCGATCATCTGAAGTCCTGGCTGGGACTGCAGGATCTACTTCCCAGGTGGTTTATTCACAGGGCTGGCAAGTTGGGCTCAGCTGTTGGCAGGGAGCCTGTTCCTCTCCACGTGGGTCTCCCCATGGGGCTGCTTGAGTGTCCTCACAATACGGTGCCCGGATTCCCACAGGGCAAGGGATTCAAGGGCCAGTACAAGAGCCAAAATGGTTTTTTGGCCCCGAACCTCAGAATTCACACCCCTCTGCCTCCACCATACTCTGTCACCATACAGCCCTGCTCTGATTTGACACAGGAGGAGAACACACAAGGGTGTGAAACCAAGAGGCCAAGGTCACTGCTGCCATCTTGGAGACTGTCTACTGTGCCCACCATTCCTCCTAAACCTCTGGCAGAGGTGGCCCTGGGGGTTAGGGGGCTTGCGGAGCAGGACAGGGCCTTGCTGGTGGCAGGGGGAGGATCAGGGGCTGGATCCCGGGCCACAGGGCTTCTGGCACAAGCCTGGAGCCCTGCTGTGGATGTCACACCCCCAGGAAGGTCCTTGGTGCTAGAAGCCCAGGAGCTGATGCCTCCCGACAAGATACCCTAGGGGCACGAGGGAGGGCTCCATGCCCAGCGTCCCTAACACAGGGCTCTGGCATTTGGTTCCTGCCCTTTTAGCAGGCAGGCACTTGGGATGCCCAGGCAGGACAGAGGTCTTGGACCTTGGACACCCTTCACTGCCCCTCTCTGACATTTTCCATGGACGGCTGGTGTGAGCAGGGCAGCGCTGAAGGCCTGAGCCTGCACTGAACCCCACCAACCTCCATCCTCACCCGCCTTACCCCTGCCCGCAGGAAAAGCAGACCTGGTGATTGAAGAGAGTGACAATGGCTCTGAAGCTTTCTCACCACCCTGAGTCCAAGAAAGTTCTGGATGCTGTGAATGCTTTCCTTTCTGGGGTCTTCAGACTATGTCCCCCTCATTCCTTCAGAGACCCCATTGGAGCTAGGACATCCACGGGGACTCTTGATGTCCCCCAAAATCTCAAAAGTTACAAAGGCCTCCAGAGCCCAACCTCCCTTTCCCGCCACTCATTCACAGTCACTGTCACTCGGGCGGTGCTGGACCTTGTGCCAGGTGCTGGGGACCCCGAGGAACCTGCTGTGGCCCCTGCACCTGAGTCTCTCTAGGAGGTGAGAAGACAGGGAAAGGATCTATTCCAGGGAGTGCAGGGCCGGGCTAGACCACAAAGGTGTGCTGTGTCCAGGGGTAGGGAATGACCACTGTTCAGCAGTAGGGGGCAGACCAAGAAGCCAGGACATTAGGGTTGAACTTGGTAAGATGGGGACCCAGCAGAGGGAGGAGCAAAGTCATAGAGGGCCAGAGGGAACCTTGGCTGGAATGGAGGAGTGCGGAGGGGGAGGCAGGAGTGGATGGGGCAGGTAGGGGATGAGGCTGAAATGCAAGGTGGGTGCTCGGGTCCGCCAGGGGCCTCACCCTCCTACAGGCCATGGGGAGCCACTGAGGACTTCCACGCAGGGGACCAAACTTAGCATCTGAGTGGTGATCTGGGTTATGAAGAGGGCTGATAGGAGCAGGAAAGGGGGACTGCCAGGGTCCTGGCCTCAGTTCTCAGGAGTGGTCCCTGGTGGTTCAAGTGTCTTCTGTGTGCAGATTTGGGGTGGTGGGGGCAGTGGCGCATGCAGGGGACCAGCAGATATCCAGCCAACCCTCAGAATCATGAATTTGCCCCACGCTCAACCAGGGTATAATTGCTCCTGGAGCAGCTCTGGCTGGTTCTTGGCAGGTTCTGACTGCAGCTCACATTCAGATCCCTGGGGGGGGTTACCCATGCCAGGACTCCACCCCCAAGAATCTGATTCAGTTTCTCTTCGATGAAATATCGGTTTAAAACCTCCCCCACCCTCTTTCAAAAGGTAACATAAAGAACTCAGCCACAGGAGGAAAGAGCAGCTTCTGTGGTCACATGGTCCCCCTGGTTTTATCATGTGACGTTCCTCTGAGGTGGCAGGGGGCTCATGATGGTGAAAACGAGCTCTCCAAAGGGAATGCGTGGGATGAGATCGTGGGGGTGGTTGCACCACATAGACAATACGCTAAAACCACTGAATTGTACACTTTAAAATGGTCTTACATCATGTGACTCACATGTCAATGTTTTAAAAATATTGATGTGGTAGAAAAAGAAACAGGAATGGATGCTGGGCGTGAAGGATGGCCAAGAAAGAATGTGAGTTATTCTGACACTCTTGAGGGTTAAAGGAAGTCCCTATCAACATGGTGGAGGCAGCACAGAGAAGGAGGAAGAGGACGGAGGCAAGAATCCGGAGCTCCCACCTCGCAAAGGTTGATGGGGAAGCATCTCATTTGAGCTGTTTTTCCAGGAGCTCTGGACCTGAGCTGACCCAGCGGGAAGCTGTGCAGCATCAGCGAGACCCAGGCCCATCTCCCACCCTGATGAGCATGGGGCACCGGGAGGGTCCTGATGTCCAGGGAGAACCTCGGAGAAGCAGGCAGAGCCTCTGAGGAGCCTGTAGGTAATAGCCCGAGGTGTCTTCAGGGAAATCAATACTCGGTGTCTTGGACTCAGGGTCACTGAGCGTGTCATGAATTACGTGGTAAAAGTGTCCAAACTTAAAAAATTAAATGAAGGCACCAGTGATCCCACTCCTTAGGTATACACTCGAGAACACTGAGAACACGTTCACACAGACACTTGTATGCGAATGATCCAAAAAATAAAATGCTGGGCCAAGTAAAACTCATACATGAAGTTCTGGCATTATTCATAATAGCCAAAATGTGGAACCAGCCAAATGTCCACCAAATGTTGAATACGGTACATCAAAACAATCAATCAGTAACCTCCCAGATGATTCTATCATACAGGCAAGGTTGAGAAGCTCAGGGGGAGGGGTTGAATCTGCCCAAAGGAATCCCCTCATGAACACGGCCTCCTTCGGCTGCTCTGGGGGCAGGTGACCTCATCTTGATTTCCTAGTTTGAGGCCAGACTCATGAGAGGTAGCCAGCCCCGAGATGCGCCAGCTGGAATGAATGCATGCTTCTCACCACCGCATCCCCAGCACCTGGCGGCTCCTGGCGTACAGTCGGTCAGGAACAGGGACTTTATCAGGCCTTTGCTTCATCTTCAGTGGTCTCTCGCTGTAATGAAGGTGGATGACTGCACCTGAGGAACAGCTTCGGGTCACAAGCCTGAGCCTGTTCACTTTCCATCTCTGAGGGTAGATGCACACATGGCATTTTTCTGATGGGCACAGATTCCTGTGCTCTTCTCTGGCAATTCAGCTGGCACCACCCTACCAGAGCGACAGCAAGACCAAGTCTCTCTGCTCCTCATGGGCAGCTCCCCCACCAGCTACATCCCACCTGTTTGCCTCCCTAACAAGACAATGGACTCCTGGTTTGAGAAGGTGACCACAATCTCTGGATTACTCCTTTTAAACTTGACTGCTCAGCATGCCCTCAGTGTGGCCCCTGAGAAAAGCACAGCGAGAGGGACTCCAAGCACTGTCTCCAGCTCAAGCTGAATCTGGGCTCCTCCGTGTGAAATATCAAGGTTTGTGTGGAAGAAAGGCTGGGTTTCTTGGTCGCCACAGCATGAGCGTCTGAGGGTAGCTGGGTAATGCACCCTGGGAGAGAGAAAGGCAAGTGTGGGATCCTTTGGGGAGGGGATACATTCCTGGGGCTCAACCATGGGGCAGGACAGGCCCCAGGACAATGGCTGCCTCACAGATCCACCCCAGTGCTGAGGCCGCCAAGGCCATCTGAAGTGGTCTGTCGGAACGTCAGGCTGCACGGTAGGCCGAGGCACCTGAGCAGCTCCCATGCAGCCCCTGCGGAGAGAATGACCCTCAGAAGGTGTGAGTAACTCTGCTGCTGGTCAGGAGGTGCTGGGACCTGAGCGTAATCTGTGAGAGAACAGTGTGGATCTTCAGAAATGCAGCCCAAGTGTCTACCCTGTGCCAGGTGCTCAACGAGACTGTCACCTGCTGTGCCAAGTCAGAGCACTCTTCCTGCAGCGTGGTTCTCAGCGTCTGACTGTCACATGAACACAGTGAGTGCACAGTAGGTGTTTCCTGACCTCCTGAAAATGTGAGCCAACCACATATTCAAGAAACAAACGTGGTCAGGACAGGACTCTCCTGAGTGAGTCAGGGGCGGACCTGACGAGAACGGCAGGCCAAGTGTCTTTTATTCACTGATGTCAGGGTCTGTGTGCTAGCAAGAGCCCCTTCTCCAGAAATCATCATGGAGTGGCAGCCTGCACGTCCGGCGGGGGCTCAGGGGATGGAAGACGGAGACCCAGGCCCCTGGCAACGACCGTCCACTGAGGGAGACGGTGGTGGCCACCGTGTGACAAGAGTCCCTCCACCTTCTCAGGCTGTGCCTGCCACTCGGGCTCTGCACTGGCCTCGCTTCTTCCCCAATATAGGTGGAATGACAGAGTCTGAGTGTAAGAAGACAGAACGGCCAGGTGACACGTCACAGTGGCCCGTGGTCACTGCATTCAGGGTGTCCTCACACACTTGCTGAAGTGACAGGAGCCTGGAGCCTGCCAACACTGACTTTTCACAGCAAAAAAGGATAAATCACACAACCAACGTACTGTAGAAGCTTTCTGTCCATGTGTGTCAAATGTTGGATGTGTCAGAGGCCTTGTTGCGAATTTCTCTGAAGATGAAATGTATTTGTAAAACCACTGGAGTAAAATAGTGACGATCTGGCAATGACAAAAGACTTAACATGATAATGTAATTACAAGGAAATTTGGTTATTTTATAAGCCACATTTTAAGATAACGACTAGAATTATACCAAGACATATCAGATTTTTAGGAATTTTATATAATTTTTAGAATACTGAAAACATGCTTATTTTCATCAAACCAACAAACTTAAATAAGCTTTCATTTACTAAAGATGATATCATGTTAACTTGAAAAACATTTGGGTTAGTTTCCATTACATTTAGAAACAATTTATATAAATGCTTACTTTAAGCCTGCTAATGGAGCTCTTTTAGAAATTACATCATCCAGAGGTAGAAAAATATCACATATATATAACACGTACACATAGACATACATAGATACACAGACAGACACAAGCAGAGACCTTAAATGGTTTTCGTTAAATGTTTCCTATGAATCAGGTACAATACAAAACTCACTAATTTAAAAAAGAATAGTTGGATCCAAACTGTGTTTTTGGCAGTATTAAACAATTCTATTAATTTTTAATTTAAGTTTCCCATTGACTGTTTAAGGGAATAACGTTAAGTTTCCCAGAAAATCTCTTATGATCTCATTAACTCTGAGAGGGGCTCATACTGGGCCCCTCTTTGAATGTCGATTATGGGGGTGTCTGTAAAGCAATAATTTAATAGACTTTTAGGTACCTTTTATAGCTTAATTTTTTATTAGCTTTTTGCAACCAAACTTTCAGTAGGGCTCTTTTGGAATTTTGAAGGCTTTGCTTTTAAGTGCACATCTTAAGCAATCTTATCTAATTAGATCATTCCTTCTAACGGCCAATGTAACACCCTTGAAGCTGGTGGCATTTTGGTAGGACCCTAGCCACAAATGGAGTTCAACCCATATTTCTGTCCAACCATACCTGACTGCAAATTGGGTGCAACCCGCAATTCTGTCTGACCATATTTTGGGGCGCCCAACCTGATGGTTACTAAGCCAAGCTCTCAGGACACAATACAAGCGTAGCAAGATTTTGCTGTTGTTTTAAATATTTACAACTTCTGCAACCTTTAGTTTTCGAGCAGGTGTGCTGGAAGGTGGCATGCTTAACTCTTTAGAGATTAAAGATTGCATTTAATCTGTCTGTTCCACGGTTCTCAAATCTAGTGCACAAAAAGACAAGTTTTGGAAGCTCAAAGGATCCCCAAAGGTGGCCAGTGTAATTTTAAATTATCCCAGGTTATCCTGATCCAAAGATTCAGCCAATTACAGCTATCCCCATTTGGTTAAGTACTTGCAAGTAAAGGCTCCATACATATTGTACACAGAGCCAGCCAGAGTTCCAGTGGGTGGGTGCCCATCTGGCATTGTTGGCTTTGAAAGTGTGGTTTCTCATTTTCTTTTAGTTTCATTTTAATATCAAGTCTGAACAATTTCTAAGGACAGTGTAGCTGGTCAAAACTGTGCTGCTTGTGAGTGTCACTTCCTAAAAGGTGATGAACACTCTCTCACGTGTCTTAGCTTCTCCTGCGGGCAGTCTACAACTACCGTAGGGGTGCAGAGCACTGGATGAACAATCCTTGTGTGCGGGCCCCTCGACAAGACATTAATTATTTAAAGTGAATGATGGTGACTGAGTTCCCTATGCGACTGCCGCTTGTCATGGAGATTGTCCTCAGACACTTACACCAGGTTCTCAGTCACCTGAGAACAACTTGTGGCTGGAAAGAGCAAGTGCCCCTTTTCTTCAGAACAAAACAAATTCAGTCTCTCATTTTGCTGTCAGTTTGTTCAGACTTTATCAACATGTCTCTTTTTCAATTGAAAGCCAAATTAAAGAGGTCAGCTAACCCAGTTCACTCCAAACTTCCCCCTTGGTTCCCCTTACCTAGGAAATGTCTCCCTGTTGGCTCCCCTCACCTAGGAAATGTCCCCCCCAGGTTCCTCTTACCTAGGAAGAGTACCAACACACCCTTAAGATGTTGAAGTCTTCAGACCCAAAACAGCTGGAATAACAAGTCAGGACTGTCAACTTAAATAAGGAGGTCCAGATTTCGGGAGCACTCACCAGACCACCTGAAGAGTGCAGTGAACCCGGGGGGGAGGAGGGGTAGTGGAGCTCAACGGTCCCCTGTGGTACCAGTGTTGGTTGAAAGTAGGCTCCACCTGGTCTCAGGTGGGTGTCTCAGAAGTCCCTTCGTGGTTGCCAGGAAAAGGTGCCGCAAATAATCAATAATCGTTCTGTAGCACAAAGTTTTATTTGAGCCCAATTTCATTTGAGGACTCTAGCCCGGAGCACATCTTTGCAAGGGAAGAAAGCGCTGTGAAGAAGAGTGGTTTTCAGCAGAGTTACATCCCGTTTCCAAAGACAGAGACACACATCAAGCATGACAGGTGCACATTCTCTCAAGCATTCAAGGAGATATTTTGCTATTGATGAGCACATAGACAGCAAGTCACCATGGCCTCGGCGCTGGAGGAAATGAGGCATTCAGTCTTATCTTGAAAGGGTGCTGGCATCACAGGAAGGGAGGGATGCTTTTTTTTCTTCAAAGAGTACATTCTTTACTTCAGGGTAACGATTAAAGTACACAGACAATGCATGTCTGACAAGCCATGAGTCAGGTTTCTTTGGTTCAAATAAATTTCGGGCCAAATCAGGTTCCAACCAGAATGGTTTCCACATATACTTGAAAACATAAAATATCTTATATCGCACCTGATGACATCCCGAGGGAGTAGATGTTAGAATGACCCCCACTGCACAGATGGGGACACTGGGGAGGCCCTGAGAGGCACGTGGTTGTCCAGGGTGACATCACTGGCAAGAAGCAGGAGCGGGACTGCATTCAACACTGTGTCCTCAAAGCTGGGGCCCTGCTTGCGTTCAGACATCCCCAGAGGCTGTGGGGTGGACTCTGTTGGTGTGACTGTGTCTGGACGTGGTGTGGAGATGGAGAGTGAGCAGTCAGCAGCCCCGGGAGCCCTTAGGGAGGTCTTGTGTAAGGAGGGAGCTTAGGTAAGGTGACCCCAGGAAGTACCCTCATGGAGCCCAAGAGTACTCGGAACCCTGGTAACTAGGCACCCACATCCTAGAGACAGCCCCCAAGCCAGCTCACTTGTCTAGCACTTGTCTAGGAGGAGCAACGTGTTTAGTTGCTTCTTCTCGATGGTCAGGGGCCAGAGCCCCAGGAAAGCTCCCAAAGACCACCCGCAATGCAGATGCTGGTTCCCTTCTCATGGCCGACAATTGTGGCCGTTTAACCGGAGGGACAGAAAGGTAACACAGGGAGTCCTAGGGAAGGCCAATCCAGACCAGACCAGCACTGTGGTCCCATCTGGGCATCCCTACATCCCCTCCCCATGTGTGTGTGTGGAAGGGCGGTTTCATGAGGGTGGACCACCGTGAGCAGGAGCAGGTCGCTGAGGTGTTAGAAGCCTGGTGGGCTTCTAACATGACCCTGGTGGGTCATGTTCACAGCCCAGGTCAAGGCCGGCTGGGTGGGATGTGGAGTGCTAGAGTGGCACCCTTCTGCCTGAGGTGTATGTCTTTCATCCGGGGTGGAATTCTGTGGAGACACAGGTATGTGCCTGATCTGGGAGAATTAGGTCCCGAGGACAGAAGCAGCACAAGGACAGCTGGGCAGCTGGCAGGGCTCGGATGCCTCTGGGTCGGCTGCCGGTCACTGCCGTTGCAGAGCTCCATACAGGAGATCAGCGAGGAGCTGGTAGAAGGGGACATCCAATCCCTCACCCCCAGGGGTGAGCAGCTGTGACACAAGACTGCATCAGCAGCTGTGGGGAGAACGTCTGCACTGACTGTTGGACAAGCCTCAGAGCTACCTCAGTACCCATCATCCATCCCGGACAACTATCATTACCACCAACTCCTGCAGGAAACCAGGAGGCAGCTGCGGCCCCAGCGTCCGTGCAGGGAGAGCCATCCCCTGCACAGGCTCCAGCAGGAGACCAGGAGGCAGCTGAGGCCCCAGCCACCGTGCAGGGAGAGCCATCCCCTGCACAGGCTCCAGCAGGAGACCAGGAGGCAGCTGAGGCTCCAGCCACCGTGCAGGGAGAACCATCCCATGCACGGGCTCCGGCAGAAGACCAGGAGGCAACTGAGGCCCCACCATGCAAGCAGGGAGACACATCCCCTGAAGAGGGTCCTGCAGGAGACCAAGAGGCACCTGAAGCCAAACCATCTGGCCTGGGAGAGCTGGCTCTGCAATGTCTCTCATCAGCAGCTCCTGTACCACCCATTCAAACTGCTCCCTCACCAGAAATTTCCTTCCCTACCCTCATTAATGTGTTTGTTTCCTTCTTAGTTGCTCTTTTTGATTTTTCTTTATTGTTTAGTTCTTAATAATTATTTAAATTAAATGTTTCGATTTTTTAAAATTTATGTTTTCTCATTTTAAGTTGTACACTTTATGAGCATTAAGGACATTCACATTGTTGTGCATCCATCACCGCTATCTGGGCTCAGACAATTTCACACTCCAAAAGGAAATCCTGTTCTAAAAGCACTCACTCCCCGTTTATTCCTCAGGCCCTGGCCCGCTCTAATCTGTTTTCTGTCACTGTTTTTTGTTAAATCTATTCTGGATGTTTCCTATAAGTGGAATCATGGCATAACTGGCCATTTGTGTCTGCCTTCTTATTTTCACAGGGCCTGATAGGTTTTCCTTTTCTGTTTTTATTTGAAATAGAATTTCTCTAATTTGATAGGAAAATCCCAGGTGGATTCTAGATTTGATGTATCAAATAAAGCCCTTTCGGTAAATATGTGCATAATCTTGGGGTACAGACTGCTGTTCTAAGTGGGACACCAGAGCCAGAAGACAGGCATGAAACGCCTGTGGCCAAAACAAAAACAAGACAAGGGTAAAAAGCTGGAAAGGCAAACCACAAACCGGAAAGCATTCCTCATAACCCAAGGCCAGGGAAAGGCTACACATCCCTCGCTTCCAAAAAATGCTTGAAATTCAGTATTTTAATAAGAGATAAAGAGCAAACACACTCAACGCCAATGAGAGGTGATACACAGGGGCAGCATGTGTCAGAGAAGCTCGAGCTCCACGAGGGGGACACTCGCACATGGAGACACTGTGGAGAGGGCACTGGGCCCCATCAGATGGGCAGGGTTCCAGTGTGGTGACAACCAGCCCTGGTGACAATGTGAGGAAGCAGAGGCCCCAGCAGACTCCTAGAGACAAGTGTGAAAGGACACTCCTCTCTGGAGACCAGCCTGCAGGACCCATCGCAGCCCCCAGGGGCACGCCTGTGCTGGCGGTGCTGATCCCAGGACTTCATCCCACAGAAAGTCTGTACAGTGTGTGCACGTGTGTGCACATGCGTGCGTATGTGTGTGTGCACTTGTGGGTGTCAGGAACGGAGCATTCCAGGGTGTGTGCTCTTCTAGAGCCTGATTTGTCCAGGCATGGCCACTGCCAGGCAATCCTATTCCACTTGGTATTTTCTCTGTCCTGGCATCAGAATTTATGAAGACCCCCTGCTTGGACCAGGGGCCATTTCCAGTTTTTCACTCTCTGAATCGTGCTGAAGGGAACACCTGCAACCACAAATCTCTGTTTAGGACAGAATCCATGACGTGGAGTTTCTGGGTCAAAATGTATACTGTTTTTAATGAATTGGCCCCAGTTTCCAACACCAGAGGGCTCTTTGTCAGCTTTGAGCCTTCTTTGGGAAAGCAGGGCCACAGAGACCCCGGGGCTGGGACCTCATGGAGTGAGGGAGGACGAGGAGCTGGCAGTGGATGTGATCAAGGTACTTGGGAGTGAGCTGTCTGGCAGAAAATGTCCCACCCCTCAGCCCAACACCTGGCCCCACCCATCATGGTGATGTCATGGGCTAGTCCTCTCGCTGGTGCTAGAGCTGGTGCTGGAGCTTGCTTTAGCTCAAAACATGGCTCTGATTCTAGAACTGGAGCTGAAGCTGGAGCTGGTTCAATCTCAGCAGCTCATGCGAGAGCCTGTGTTAGAGTTGCGCTATCTCTATAGCCGCCAGTATCTCTAGCTCTGGGGAAGGCACTGGAGCTGGAACTACCTCCAGAGATAATCTAGACCTGCTTCTGCAGTTTGATAAAGCTCTTGAGCTGGCTCCAACTCTTGCACTGGAGCTGGTGTAGAGTTATTGCTGTAAGTGGCTCTAACTGTGGTTCTCATTCTAGACCTGGTTCTTGTGGCTCTAGTTGTATAACCAGTCCTAGCTCTAGCTCTGTAGCTGGTGCTAAAACTGGTGGTGGATTAGGTTTGTAGCTCTGGCACCGGCTCCACCTCTGGAATTGGTGTTGGGGCAGATTCTGGTACTAGAGCAGCACAGGCTCCGGCTGGGTGGTTGGTGATAGAGATGCCTCCATCTCTGAAATCGGTGGTAGAGCTGGTAGCACAGCATGATCTAGTTCTGATGTTGGTGCTAGAGCTGTTGCCAGAGCTGGTTCTTTCTCTTGAGCTGGCATTGGCTCTAAGTCTGCTACTGGTACCCAAGCCAGCTCTTGCTCCAGCACTTGTGGGGGATCTAGCTCTGCAGCTGGTACTAGATCTGTTGCTGGAGCAGGCTCTGCCTCTGAACTTGGTGCTGACTCTAGCTCTCGAGCTGGTGCCAGAAATGGCTCTAACTCTGGAGCCAGTGTTAGAGCTGATGCTGGAGCTCGCTCTTCCTTGGAACCTGGCACTGACTGTAAACTAGCTTCAACCTGGTTCTCACTCTAAAGTGAGCACTAGAACCATCACTGGGACTGGCACAGGAGTTGGTGATAGAGCTGCCTCTATCTCCAGCGTTGATGCTACAGCTAGTGTTCAAGCCAGCTCTAGCTCATGAGAGAACCCCGGCCCTGACCCTGCAACTAGCACTGGAGCTGAAGGTGGAGCTTGCTCTATCTCAGGAGTTTGTGCAACTGTGGGAGCTGGGGTTAGCTCTAGCTATGGAGCTGGCCCCAACTCTGGTGCTAGAGCTGTTGGTAGAGCTGGTGTTGGGGCTAGCTCTGGCTATAGACCTATCACTGGCTCTAGTTCTGGAGCTTGTAATAGAACTGGTTCGTGCAGTGGCTTGGGTGTTGAAGCTGGTCCTGAAAATGGCTCTGAGTCAGGATTCTAGCTAGAGCTGGCTCCAGAGAACACTTAAGCTCTTGAGCTGCTGCTGGAGCTGGTGTTGGACCTGGCCCCAGCTTTTGACCGTTTTCTGGAGTTGGCACTAGCTCTGTGGCTGGTACTACATCTAGCTCTTGGACATGGGCAAGAAATGGCTCGAACTTCAGATTTGGTACTAGAGCTGGTGTGATGTCTGACACTGAAGGCGGTGCTAGCTGTGGAGCTGGTGGTGGAGCTGGCACTAGCTCTGAAGCTTGTTTTAGAGCGGGCACTGGTGCTTCGAGAGGACAAATGTTCAGCAACATGACTGCCATTCCACGTGCCTTTCCAAAAACAGAAAACGCCCCGCTGCCCTCCAGAGAAGCCCCAGCCCAAGGATCCAAGAAGCCTTCCAGGAAGCCTTCCCAGACTGTAGACAGTGTGCATGTATCAAATAAATTTTTTTCTTCTGTTCCTTATCTTCTTATCACAGAACATCATATGTAACTAGATGTATCAATAACAGTTAACTTCACATGATAGTATGTAAGTCATAGGATATCAAGGAAAGGAGTGCACATCACCCAAGAACTTTGCATCCTCCTTGGGGAGAGTATTTGTGTTTTGAGTTGTCCACAGGAGAGGGGTACCATGTTAGAGGGAAGAATGACTTTCTTCCTGTCCTTATTTGGAGATTAAATGCGGCTAAAGGAGATGTGAGTGGGCGCCAAGTTGAGGGAGCGTGGGCTCTGATGGTTAGTCTTGTGTGTCAACCCGACCAGGCCATAGTATGCAGCTGTTTAATCAAACTGGATATTTAATCGTGTCTTGCTGTGAAGGTATTCTGTAGATGTGGTTAACACGTACAATTAGTTGACCTCAAGAAAAAGAGATTACTGTCAATAATTTGGGTGGGCCTCATCAGCTGAGGGCCTTCAGAGCAAACACTGAGGTTTCTCAAAGAAGAAAATCTGCCTCGAGACTCCAGCATCTAGACACCTGCCTGACTTTCTAGTCTGCAAGCCTGGTCTACAGATTTTGGACTTGCCAGCCCTCATGAGCACATGAGCCAATATATTAGAATCAGTCTCTCTCTCTCTACACATACATATACACACATCTGTGTGTGTGTGTGTGTGTGTGTGTGTGTGTATGTGTGCACGTGCATATGTATCCTGTTGGTTGTTTTCTGGAGAACTCTGACAAACACAATGCTGAAATGCCTTTGTCCTTCCTTTTTCCACTTTAGAATCACTGTTCTTTAAGGGCTTCGGAAACTCAGTGCCATAGGAAGTTTGCAGACGAAGTGTCTGTCCAATCCAGACCTCGTACTGCATGTCGGGCTCTGCCGGCACTGCCTGGTAATTCTGAGAAAGCGTGGCTGACGCTTTCCTGCTGAGGACATGCAAATGACCCCAAAGGCCTCTTACTTGAAACCGGGCAAAATGTGGAACAGAAAGCTCACCCTCGTGAGGCCGGCCGACAACAGGGTCAGCACCCAGACTCCTGCAAGAGAAAAGTGATACACGAGGCCTCAGAAAATTAACCAGACACCATATTTTCAGAATGTGGGCTTCCATGCCAGGAAGGTCTGTAGAGAATATGTCATATTTCCTTTAACACATTTCTTGAAGAAGTCAAGTTTTTTGCCTATTTATTGTTACCTTTCAGCACACACACTTGATATATGCTCTTTCCTGCACAATCCTCTCCCTTCATGCTAAATATTTTCACTCTACAGTCAGTAAAGAGAAGAGAACACGACGGAGAACGCAATCCAGAGGGAGCCACCATCCTCGGAATCACCATGAGTATGTGAATATCTGTCGTCACCTGTTTGGAGTGGGCCCACCCCCCAGTTACACAGCAGCCAGGGCAGGGATGACGGGATCAAGAGGTCTAGACTAGTCATTCGACTGGCTTTCAGCAAGTATTTAATATGTGGGTTCTGGTTTGCCTCCAGAGAGGTTCTGTGTGTTTGTGTGAGGGAGAAAGAGGGAGGAAGAGGGGAGGGAAGACGATTTCATGCTTTAAAAGCTGCTGCAAAAGCTAATATCCACTAGGTGCGAAAAACCATATGACAAAATCCAACACCATTTCGTGATAGAAACACTCAAGAAACTAGAAACAGATGGGAATATCTTGAGCCTCGTCCAGGGCATCTGTGAACAGTCCACAGCTCACCGACGTCATAGTCAGTGGGGAAAGACTGGAAACGCCACCCCTGAGGTCAAGAACAAGATGAGCATTGGCCACTCTTGCCAATTCTATGCTACATTTTGCTGGAGGTTTTAGCCAGGTCAATTAGGCAAGAAAATGAAGTAAAAGGTATCTAGATTGGAGGAGATGAAGTAAAATTATCTCAATTCTCAAATGATGTGACCACATATAGAGGAAATCACAGAGAATACATGGAAAAACTATTGGAACTAAGAAATGAGATTAGCAAAGCTGCCGGATACAAGATTAATTTAAAAAATCCATTGTATAGGAATATAAATTGGTGCAGCCACTATGAGAAAGAATATGCAGATTCCTCAAAAAATTAAAAATAGAACTACCATATGATCCAGCAATTCCACTTATGAATATTTATCCAAAGGAAATAAAAACACTAACACAAAAAGATATCTGCACCCCACTGTTCATTGCAGCATTTATTTACAATAGTGAAGACACGGTAAGCAACCTAAGTGTCCTTTGATGGATGAACCGGTAAAGAAGATGTGGTGTAAGTATATATATATAACGGAATCTTATTCAGCCATAAAAAGGAAAGAAATCCTGCCACTTGCAACAACATAGACGGGCATTATGCTAAGTGAAATAAGTCAGACAGAGAAAGACAAATACCATATGATCTCACTTAAATGGCGAATCTAAAATTAAAAAAAAAGCAAAAACTGAGCTAAAAGATACAGGGAACAGCTTGGTGGTCGCCAGAGGCAGGGGGTGGGGGTTGGGCAAATGAATGAAGGGGTCAAAAGGTATAAACTTCCACTTAGAAAATAAATGAGTCCTGGAAATGTAACAAAAAACATGGTGACTATAGTTAGCAATAGTGTATTGTACATCTGTTAGATGCTAAGAGAACAGATTTTAAAAGTCCTGATAACAAGAAAAATATCTAACTATGTGAGGTGATGGATGTTAACCAGACTTATTGTGTTGATCTTTGGTAATATATACATATATAGAATCATTATGTTATATGCCTGAAACTAATATAATATCATATGTCAAGTTTTAAAATATCAATTTTATTTCTATATACTAGCAAAGGAAAATCTGACAATAAAAGTAAGAAGATATGTTAATTTACAATAGCATCCAAAACAATGAAATAATTAGAAATAAATTTATCATAAGAAGTACAAGAGTTGTACAATGAAAGATACAAAACATTATTGGAAGCAATTAATGAAGACCAAAATAAATGGAAAGACATTTCATCTTCATGTATCCGAAGACTTGATACTATTAAGGTGGCAATACTCCACAAATAGAACTAGAGATTCAGTGGAATTCCAAGCAAACTCCCAGCTGCCTGTTTTTGCAGAAACTGACAAGCCAAGGCTAAAATTCATATGGAAATGCAAGGGAGCCACAAGAGCCAAAACAATTTTGAGAAAGAAGTTCAAAGATGGAGTATTCACACTTCCCAATTTCAAAAATTATTACAAAGCTACCATAATGAATACAGTGTGGTGCTGTCATAAAAAATAGACATACAGACCAATGGAATAGAATTGAGAGTCCAGAAATCAACCTACATATTTACAGTCAATTGATTTTTGATGAGTGAAAAGACAATTCAATGGGGAAAGAACAATGTTGTCCACAAATGTTATTGAAACAACTGGATTTTCACACGCAAAGAAGTTGGACTCCTTGCTTACAGTACTTACAAAAATGAACTCAAAATAGATCCAACAGCTAAATATGAGGCAATACTATACAACTCTTACAAGAAAACACATAGGAATAAAACTTTTATTTTATTTATTTTTTTTGTGAGGAGGACCAGCCCTGAGCTAACATCCAATGCCAATCCTCCTCTTTTTTGCTAAGGAAGACTGGCCCTGGGCTAACATCCATGCCCATCTTCCTCTACTTTATGTGGGACGCCACCACAGCATGGCTTAACAAGCGGTGCGTCGGTGCCCGCCCGGGATCCGAACCAGCGAACCCCGGGCTGCCGCAGCAGAGCACGGGCACTTAACCGCTTGCGCCACTGGGCAGGCCCTAGGAATAAAACTTTTGACCTTGAGTTAGGTGATGATTTCTTAGATAGGACACCAAAAACACACGAATAAAAAATAAACAAATTGGACTTCATCAAAATTAAGAATTTGTGTGTATCAAAAGGCAGTATCAAGAAAGTGAGAAGACAGCCTGCTGAATGGGACACTATACCAGCTCACCATATATATAACAAGCTACTTGCAAATAGAAGATAGAGTGAATGCTTACAACTCAATAATAAAGAAACTAATAACCCAATTTAAAAATGGGGAAAGGAGCTGAGCAGACATTTCTCCAAAGAAGATATACAAGTGGCCAATAAAGACATGAAAAATGCTCAACTCCATTATCCAGGAAGAAAATGCAATCAAAACCACAATCAATAAGTATCATTTCCCATCCACTAGGATGGTTGTAAATTAAAAATATAGATATTAAGACGTCTTGTCAAGGATAGGTAGAAACTGGGATCCTCATACATTGTTGGCAGGAATAAAGATAGAAAATAGTCTAGCAATTCTTCAAAATTTAGAGAGTTTTCATATGACCCAGCAGTTCCACTCTAGGTGTGTACCCAACAGACATGAAAACATGAAAGCTTGTACGTGAATGTTCATAGCATCATTATTATAATAGCCAAAAGGTGGAGACAAGTCCAATGCCCCTCAACCGATGAATGGATCAATAAAATACAGTATATCTATGCAACGGAAAATCATTTGGCACAAAACAGAAAGAATTACCGATACACTACAAACAAGGATGAACCTTGAAAACATGACATATTAAAGGAGCTATCACAAAACAACACACATTGTACTATTCTGTGTATATAAGAGGTCGAAAATAGACAGATCGAGGGAGAGAAAAAGTAGAGGAGTGGTTGTCTAGGGCTGTGGCGATGGGGGAAGGGGGAGTGACTGCTAATGGGTCCAGGGTTTCATTCTGAGGTGATGAAAATGTTCCACTGTTGTGGTGATGGTTGCCCAACTCTGTGACTCTACTACAAGCCATTGATTTGTACACTTTAAATGGGTGGCTTACACGGCATGTGAGCGATATCTCAATACAGCTGTTTTAAGAAAATACAGAGAAAGATAATTTGTTTCAACTTGGAGATGTGTCTTGGTCCCAGGAGCAGCCGGACTAGGCACTTGCTATAGCACAAAGACCCAACCCATGCAAACGATATGGGTCACAACCCCACAAAACCCACCTTCACAAAGCCCACCCCCAGGGAAATGGGGAAAGACGTCCTCAGAAGGAATGGATGGAGGAGTTGGCCACTAGAGGAGGGGGTGCAGACTTGGTCCAGCCAGCAGCATGGGCACGAGCAGCCCTAACCCTAACCTTCACACTGATGAAATTTTACCTTGAATTTACGCCTTGATCTTCCCAAGGTGAAGCACGTGCAGCTTAGAGTGTCTCTCTTGGCAGGAGGGTAGCTGGCAGAGGACAGAGAGGAAATTTTATCTTTTGATTTTCAAAGCAGCTATTCCATGTGGGAAATACATCAAAGGGGAGAAAACATGAGTGTACACGGGGATATCTTCACTACAATTCAATTGGACCAAGACACTGAGGTTTGCTTAGACAACTTGCCCAGAACAGGGCTGGAGATGGAATTTTAAAAAATAGGACTTGGAATTAATGAGTAATATTGGGAGTGATTCACTGGGTACGATATTCAGGAACTCATCAAGTTGAACAGAAATCCTCCCAAAAGACCAATGAAAGTGCCCAAGGTCAACGATGAACTCTGGCGATAGGTAAGGAGCAGGACCTGCGCAGGGAGCATGTAAAGGAGAACTTTCCATGACACACAAGGTGTGAAGGAGTTTCACTGGAATCATCCATCTGCGAGCTGGGCCCCTCTCATTTTCATATTTACTAGCTTATGACTGTTAAGCGGTAACAACACCATTTGTGACCCCTCCTTCATGGCTTCAGGAACATTTGGTAGCTTAAGGCATCACTCTCAGAGCTGTAAGAACTTCTGGAAACCACTTACGACCTCCACAATAGCCCTATTTTACAGATGAGGAAACTGACGCCCAGGGAGGGTTCAAGGACACACTGGGAGTGTCTCTGACTTCTGGTCTAGGGCACTTTCTCATTGGGGAGCCACGAAGAACTCTCCTCTCTATGCCAGAAATGGGCTGATCCTTAGGACATTTTCAAAGAAAGCTGCCTTTTTTTAAATTTTTAAAAATTTTTCCCCCAAAGCCCCAGCAGATAGTTGTATGTCATAGCTGCACATCCCTCTAGTTGCTGTATGTGGGACGCGGCCTCAGCATGGTCCGAGAAGCGGTGCGTCGGGCCGCGCCCGGGATCCGAACCCGAGCCGCCAGTAGTGGAGGGCGCGCACTCAAGCGCTGAGCCACGGGGCCAGCCCTATAGGGTCATTTTAGTTCTTTCCCTGACACAGAAACAAAACAGGCTACTGGACAAGAGAAAACTCTAGGGCAAGTTGCCATTTTTAGTTCATCCTCACAGAGATTGGAACAAATTGACTGGAGTCCTGACCCCTCAGTCCACATAGTCGACCCACAATAAATGTATCAGCTCGTCATGAATGAGCATCAATGAGCCGAAACACGTTTGTCTCCTCGGCCAAGTAGCATCAACCTTCATGACAGGTATGCTCCTGCCACCAGGTCCCGTCTCTCCCACAGGTGCCCAGACAGTGGGCGGGCACAGTGGGCGGGACGGTGCTGCCTCTGGGGACTGGGACCAGCTCTCTCACCTGCAGGCTGGCGGGGTCAGGGCCCGTCTCCCTCACCGAGGCGATGGAGGTCTCCAGCTGTCCCTGCACACACGAACAAGCAGGCCTCCGTGACAAAGGCCCGGGACACAGAGCAAAGGGTTCACCGTCCCCCCGCGTGCAACCCGGAGGCGGAACCAAAGGCGGGTCTCTCTCGGGCTCGGAGGCCAGTCTCTCCGGGAGCCGCAGCCTCTTCTGAAACCTCTCCCTGGGCGCCAGCTGTACCGAGACGAGGGGCTGGGAGTTCTGGGGAGACAGGAGTCCCCACACGCTGTCCTCCACCCCACAGCACCCACGACCCGGCCCCACACTGGATCCAGGGCCTCTTCCAACGCCCCAACCGATGTGGGGGTCACAGAGCAGTCGGCGGAGTGGGGACCCTCGGGACCAGCCCTGTGGCAGCTGTTGGTGTTGCGCATGTGCGCGGAGGAGCGGGGTCACGTGCATGTGCTGTGCGTGGGCCCCGAGAGCGTGCCCGGCTGGGGACGTGAGGCCCGGCTGCCCCGCGCGGGTCCACCCGCGACCGCCCATTGGAGGGAGGCCCGTGCGCCCCGAGCGCGTCCCTACCGCCCCCACGCCGGGGAGAGCACAAGCCGTGTCCACACTGAGCTGGCTGATGCAGTTCCAAGAGCAGGCTCTCAGGAGACAGTTGGGAAACTGAGGCCAGGAGAGACAGGGACTGGCCCGGGCCCATGAGATGGGCAGAGTCCAGAGGAGAAGAAACAAAGGCTCCTCCTGTTTGGATCACACCTGCTTCTGTGTTTTCATTCACTCACCCATTCACTCATTGTTTCGTTTATTCTCTCATTCCTTCAATCACTCACTCAGTCATTCTCTCATTCATTCCTACACTCATTCATTCAGTCATCACTCATTCATTCACTCATTTGTTCATTCACTGGTTCATTTATTCAATCATTCAGCCAACATCCTCCAGTCCTTGCTGTGTGCCAAGCACTGTGACTTCACCAGGGAGCACAACCTGATGTGGTCCCTGCTCACGTGGAGCTCACGTCCACTGTGTGACATAAAAGAGGGCAGTCCCTGGGGGTACCAGGGGTGATGAGCACCAGAAATCCACACCTGAAAATAGAGGCCAGTCATGCAGAGAAAAGTTCAGAGAAAACCCATGCTGGGCACTGCAGTCTTGCATGATCCTTGACCCCATGCCCCAGCAGAAGAGCTGGAGGCCACATTTCCCAACGGCTGAAGGCGAAGGTGGGTGCTAAGGGCAGCCAATGGCTCAGGGAGACCTGAGGATGATGCCCTGTGGGGGCTGAGGATCTCTGGGCACTGACTGGGGAGGCAGGTGGCACAGGAGGGAAATGGGGCTCCTGGGCCAGGCTGCCAAAAGGCAGGGTGAGCGGGCACTCAGATCCACCACCTGGACTCCCGTGTGTGTCTTTCCCTCCGTGCCTCCCCCTGGTGAGAAAAGCTCAAACCCTCTACACCACCCTCGCTCCTCCCTGCCCCATCCAGAGTGGTGAGAGCTCCAGGAGAGGAGAGTGAGGGGCAGGGGGAGCCCTGACCACCCCTTTCCCTCCCCCACCAAGTAGAAAAATCTGACCTCGCTCAACCTTTGGCATTGGTTCCCCTGGTTCCCAAGAAACATCTTTCTCCCTCAGACCTCAGTCCTGACCCAGGAGAGAGATGGGCAGTGCCAACTCTGCACCTCCTTCCTCCATGGGGGTCTCCAAAGCCCCCAAGAGGTGTTACCCATGCCACTGCCCTCAGCCCAGAGTACTCATCCAAGATGGAGAGGTGTGCAGAACTCTACTCCCAAAGATTCAGAGGGTCCAGAGCCCCCCAAGAACCAGCATTCTCCCCCTCCCACCAACCCCAGGCCACAGACCCCTGGAGGGAAGGGAGGGAGCCAGGTGACTCAGAGCCGCCCACTGTGACCTCCCCCCACCAGTCAGCATGGCCTCAGAGACCAGTGTGGTGTCCAGAAGATGATGCACGCTCTGGTGGAGCCTGGCCCTTTGTGGTGACAGAGGAGGCTATGGAGGTCAGGAGAGAAGGCTCTGGGGAGATAGGAAGGGACAGGCCCCCACCCCATGCCAAGGCACCATTTGCCTGATCATCGAATATGAACCTGTTCACCCACCACCAGCCCCTCCTGGCAGTATTTCCCAGGAAGACTTTTAGGAGTCTCACAGCTACCCTGGGCCACCTCTCTGAGCCTCTGGATCTGGAGGTGGGGACAACTAGGGCCCTTGCCGGCCCCGGCTAAGAGAGGGAACCTTGAGGAGCTCCCATATGAGAACAGAGCACTCCAGTCCTGGGACTGAGAAATTTTTGGTGCCACTCTCTGAGTGAACACTGGGCAGGGTTAGGAAGAAAATACCCCCAATATATGTGTGCCCACTGTAAGCCAGGGCAGGGAGCAGCCAGTCACTGCTGTCACATCCACTGAGAAATGGAGTTGGTGATTGGCTTAGTGAGAGGAGCCTGGGGGAGGATGATGGAGTCTCCCAGCAGTGGAAAGACATGAGCTTTGGCCTTTCAGGTTCCTGGATACTGTGCTGAGGGAGGGGCAGCAGCCCTCCATTCACAGAGGCCTCCTGGGAGGGGAGAAACTAGAGTGGTGGACGGTGGTCGGCCCAGCAGAGGGCAGGCTTGGGAAGAGTGGCGGGGCTGTCCTGAGGGGAGTGGAGCCCTGCTGTAGGAGAGACCTTTCCCTACCTCTCAGAGCTCATCTGGCTCTTTTCTTTCTTTCATTTTCAAATTAGAGGCAGCAAAAGGACAAGCTTAACTGTCTCTCGTCCCCTTTCCATACCTTCAGCTTTGATGTCCACCCCTCTTATGACGCCTGCTCTCTTGGGAAGGTAAAGGCAGGAGCTGGTGGCTGAGGCAGCCTCTGGCCTTGAGGCAGGCGGCACCAGGAGCGGCTGGATGGGAGGTAGGAGCCTGCGGCCCGGCCCCTGGCGTCTGTGGGCAGCCTGGTGGTGAGGGAGTTTGTGGCTCTTGCTTCAAGGAGGTGGGAGGCTGTGAGAGTCAGGAGTGCAAGGTGGACCTTGCCCTGGGGGCAGGACAGTGTTCTGTACACGGCAAACGTGTGTTCATACACACACATGTAAGTGTGAGCATGTGCTGTGTCATCCACAATAGAGTGTGTGCCAGCACACGTGTGCAGAGCCCAAATCCTAGCTGAGGGATTGGCTCATCCCGTATTTTGAGGCCTCGGTAGCATTCTTATCCGGGGGCCACATGTGGAGCTGATGGTGGTGTGGCAGGCCTTGCATGCAGGACTGCCCCAGCCCACTTGACTGTGTAAATCTGCTCTGTGGAGGGGGCAGAGGTGTCTCCAGCAGGGGCTCTGCTGTGCAGCGCGAGGCCTGGCAGTCCATGCAGCCCAAAGGGGCTAGACCTGCTGAGCTGGCTCTTCAGAAGCATCCAGTCCTGAGGATACTGTTCACAGGGAGAGGTTTTGGGTGCTGGTGCCCCCTCGTCTACTGGGGCTCGTCCCTGAAGAGGGTCCAGCAAGTTGGAGATGGGGCGGGAAGGGGGGATGAAAAATAGGCCAAATTCATGTCCCAAGTCACAGGCTAAGCCCAGTGAATTTCCCTGTTCCCTACCTCAGTTTACCTATTCAGGAAATGTTCCAGAGTGCTGGGCAGGGTAAGCTCCAAAGCTGGGGTCAGGCGGTAACAAACAAAATCTCAAGCCAACCTCCTCCTCTATGCAAAGATCATTTCCGTCACCCTGAGATGGGGTGAGTGGATGTTGGGGGTACAATGGTATTCTGGGGGGCCTTGCCCTGTTCAGGACCTCGTCTTCGGGGGTCTGGCCCTCACCTGGCCTGCCCAAGGTCACCAGCAGTAGCAGTGGCACTTACATCTGTCCCAAAGTCTGGAGAGGGGAGAACTGGGCAGCCTTACACCCTGGTGGGGACCCTCACGATTTCTTTCTTTCTTGAAGAAACACAAGACCCTCAAGATTCACGTACTGTGTGATGGAGAGAAACAAATACCAACTGTTCCCCCCAAAATACAATGTATTTTGTACTTTGTAAAGTGTTAATTAAAATGGAGAAAAATATGTTGGCTGAGGGCGTCTGATTTTGTGCTGCTCCAGGGCCACACCTCATCTCTTTCCTTCTCCATTCCATGGTCGGGGAACACGGCCAGGGGTTGGGAGGAAGGCAGAACAGCCTCCCCGTCCACACTCAGCGGCTGAGAGAGGACACATCCCCAGAGCAAGAGGGGCTGTATTAGTTACCTGATGCAGGGTAACGAGTTGCCCCAAACGCAATGGATTAAAATGATTGTTTACGTGTCACCGTTTCTGTGGGTTAGGAATTCGGGAGCAGTTTGAGCAGCTGGCTCAGGGTCCCTCGGGAGGCTGCAATCATCTGAAGTCCTGGCTGGGACTGGAGGATCTACTTCGCAGGTGGTTTATTCACAGGGCTGGCACGTTGGGCTCAGCTGTTGGCAGGGAGCCTGTTCCTCTCCACATGGGTCTCCCCATGGGGCTGCTTGAGTGTCCTCACAATACGGTGCCCAGATTCCCCCAGGACAAGGGATTCAAGGGCCAGTGTAGGGACCAAAATGGTTTTTTGGCCCTGAGCCTCAGAATTCACACGCCTCTGCCTCCACCATACTCTGTCACCATACAGCCCTGCTCTGATTTGACACAGGAGGAGAACACACAAGGGTGTGAAACCAAGAGGCCAAGGTCACTGGGGTCATCTTGGAGACCGGCTACTGTGCCCATCATTCCTCCCAAACCTCTGGCAGAGGCAGGCCTGGGGGTGAGGGGGCCTGCGGAGCAGGACAGGGCCTTGCTGGTGCATGGGGAGGATACGGGGCTGGATTCCGGGCCACAGGGCCTCTGGCCCAAGCCTGGAGCCGTGCTGTGGATGTCACACCCCCAGGAAGGTCCTTGGTGCTAGAAGCCCAGGAGCTGACGCCTCCCTACAAGATACCCTGGGGGCACGAGGGAGGGCTCCGTGCCCAGCGTCCCTAACACAGGGCTCTGGCATTTGGTTCCTGCCCTTTTGACAGGTAGGCACGCAGGATGCCCAAGCAGGACAGAGGTCTTGGACCTTGGACACCCTTCACTGCCCCTCTCTGACGTTTTCCATAGAGGGCCAGTGTGACCAAGGCAGTGCTGAAGACCTGAGCCTGCACTGAACCCCACCAACCTCCATTCCCACCTGTCTCACCCCTGCCCGCAGGAAAAGTGGACCTGAGGATTGAAGGGAGTGACAATGAGGATGAAGCTCACTCACCACCCTGAGCCCAAGAAAGTTCTGGATGCTGTGAATGCTTTCCCTTCTGGGGTCTTCAGACTACGCCCCCCTCATTCCTTCAGAGACCCCATTGGAGCTGGGACATCCACGGGGACTCTTGATTTCCCCCAAAATCTCAAAAGTTACAAAGAACTCCAGGGCCCGATCTCCCATTCCCACCACTCACTCACAGTCACTGTCACTTGGGCGGTGCTGGACCTTGTGCCAGGTGCTGGGGACCCCGAGGAACAGGCTGTGGCCCCTGGACCTGCGTCTCTCTAGGAGGTGAGAAGACAGGGAAAGGAGCTAGTCCAAAGAGTGCAAGGCCAGGCTAGACCACAAGGGTGTGCTGTGCCCAGGGGGAGGGAATGACCACTGTCCAGTAGTAGGGGGCAGAACAAGAAGCCAGGACATTAGGGTTGAGCTTGGTAAGATGGGGACCCAGCAGAGGGAGGAGCAAAGGCGCAGAGGGCCAGAGGGAACCTTGGCTGGAATGGAGGAGTGCGGCGGGGGAGGGAGGAGTTGATGCGGCAGGTAGGGGATGAGGCTGAAATGCAAGGTGGGTGCTCAGGTCCGCCAGGGGCCTCACCCTCCTATAGGCCATGGGGAGCCACTGAGGACTTCCACGCAGGGGACCAAACTTAGCATCTGAGTGGGAGTCTTGGTTATGAAGAGGGCTGATAGGAGCAGGAAAGGGGGACTGCCAGGGTCCTGGTCTCAGTTCTCAGGAGGAGGCCCCTGGCTGGTTCTAGAGTCGTCCCTGTGCAGAGTTGGGGTTGTGGGGGCAGTGGAGTATCAGGGGACCAGCAGATGTCCAGCCAGCCCTCAGAACCATGACTGTGCCCCTCGCCTAACCAGGGCATAATTCCTCCTGGAGCAGCTCTGGCTGCTTGTGGCAGGTTCTCACCACTGCTCACATTCAGACCCCCAGGGGGGTTACCCATGCCAGGACTCCACCCCCAAGAGTCTGATTCAGTTTCTCTTGGATAAAATATCGGTGTAAAACGTCCCCCACCCTCTCTTAAAAGGTAATGTAAAGAACTGGGTCACAGAACAGCAACAACTGTGGTCACATGGCCCCCCGGGTTTATCATGTGACATTCCTCTGGGGGGGCAGGGGGCTCATGATGGTCAAAACGAGCTCTCCAAAGGGAATGTGCGGGATGAGATCGTGGGGGTGGTTGCACCACATAGACAATACGCTAAAACACTTAATTGTACACTTTAAAATGGTCCTACGTCATGTGACTCACATGTCAATGTTTTAAAAATATCGATGTGGTAGAAAAAACAACAGGAATGGATGCTGGGCGTGAAGGATGGCCAAGAAAGAATATGAGTTATTCTGACACTCTTGAGGGTTAGAGGAAGTCCCTATCAACATGGTGGAGGCAGCACAGAGAAGAAGGAGGAGGACGGAGGCAAGAACCGGGAGCTCCCACCTCGCAAATGTTGGTGGGGGAGCATCTCATTTGAGCTGTTTTTCCAGGAGCTCTGGACCTGATCTGATCCAGCGGGAAGCTCTGCAGCGTCAGCGAGACCCAGGCCCATCTCCCACCCTGATGAGCTTGGGACACCGGGAGGGTCCTGTTGTCCCGGGAGAACCTCGGAGAGCAGGCAGAGTCTCTGAGGAGCCTATAGGGAACAGCCCGCGTTGTTTTCAGGGCAATTAATACTCCGTGTCTTGGACTCAAGATCACCGAGCGTGTCATGAAATATGTGGTAAGTGTCCAAACTTAAAAAATTAAATGAAGGCACCAGTGATCCCACTTCTTAGGTATACACTTGAGAAAACTGAGAACACGTTCACACAGACACTTGTACCGAATTCAACAGTTGGTGGACATTTGGGTGGTTCCACTTTTTGGCTATTATGAATAATGCCAGAACTTCATGTACGAGTTTTACATTGGCCCAGCGTTTTATTTTTTTTGGATCATTCGCATACATCAAAACAATCAATCAGTAACCTCCCAGATGATTCTATCATACAGGCAAGGTTGTGAGGCCCAGGGTAAAGGGTTGAATCTGCCCAAAGGAATCCCCTCATGAACATGGCCCCCAGAGCAGGCGGCCTCATCTTGATTCCCTAGTTTGAGGCCAGACTCATTAGAGGCAGCCTGCACCCAGATGCGCCAGCTGGAATGAACGCGTCCTTCTCACCACTGCATCCCCTGCACCTGGCAGCTCCTGGCGTACAGTCAGACAGGAACAGGGACCCAATCAGGCCTTTGCTTCATCTTCAGTGTTCTCCCGCTGTAATGAGGGTGGATGACTTAGCTGTGGAACAGCTTTCGGTCATGAGCCTGAGCCTGTTCAGTTTCCGTCTCTGAGGGTGGACTCACAAGGGCCATTTTTCTGATGGGCACAGATTCCTGTGCTCTTCTCTGGCAATTCAGCTGGCACCACCCTACCAGAGCGACAGCAAGACCAAGTCTCTCTGCTCCTCATGGGCAGCCCCCACACCAGCTACATCCCACATGTTTGCCTCCCTAGCAAGACAATGGACTCCTGGTTCAAGGAGGTGACCACACTCTCGGGATTTTTCCTTTTAAACTTGACTGCTCAGCATGCCCTCAGTGTGGCCCCGAGAAAATCACAGCAAGAGGGACTCCAAGCACTGTCTCCAGCTCAAGCTCAATCTGGGCTGTTCCATGAGAAATATCAAGGTTGGTGTGGAAGAAAGGCTGGGTTTCTTGGTCGCCACAGCATGAGCGTCTGAGGGTAGCTGGGTGATGCACCCTGGGAGAGAGAAAGGCAAGTGTGGGCTCCTTGGGGGAGGGGATACATTCCTGGGGCTCAATCCTGGGGCAGGGCAGGCCCCAGGAGAATGGAGACCTCACAGAGCCACCCCAGTGCTGGGGGCCACCCCCAAGGCCATCTGAAGTGGTCTCTGGGAAGGTCAGGCTGCATGGTTAGGCCGAGGCAATGAGCAGCTCCCATGCTGCCCCTGCGGGGAGAACGGCCCTCAGAGTTGTGAGTAACTCTGCTGCTTGTCAGGAGGTGCTGGGACCTGACCAGGGCTGCCCATGAGGAGAGAGAACAGTGTGGATCTTCAGAAACGCAGCCCGAGTGTCTACCCTGTGCCAGGTGCTCAGCGAGATTGTCACCCGCTGTGCCAAGTCAGAGCACTCTTCCTGCCGCGTGGTTCTCAGCGTCTGACTGTGTCACATGAACACAGTGAGTGCACAGTAGGTGTTTCCTGACCTCGTGAAAATGCGAGCCAACCACATATTCAAGAAACAAGCATGATCAGGACAAGACTCTCCTGAGTGAGTCAGGGGTGGACCTGACGAGAATGGCAGGCCAAGTGTTTTGGATTCACTGATGTCAGGGTCTGTGTGCCAGCAAGAGACCCCCGTCCCCGCCAGAAATCATCATGGACTGGCAGCATGTACACCTGGCGGGTGCTCAGGGAACAGAAGACTGAGACCTATGCCCCTGGGAACGGCTATCCACTGAGGGAGATAATGGTGGCCACCGTGTGATGAGAGTCCCTCCACCTTCTCAGGCCACACCTGCCACTCGGGCTGTGCACTGGCCTCCTCTACAGACCCCAATACATGCAGAAGGACAGAGCCTGAGTGTAAGAAGTCAGGACAGCCAGAAGACACGTCGGAGTGGCCCATGGTCACTGCATTCAGGGTGTCCTCACACACTCGCTGAAGTGACAGGAGCCCGGAGCCTGCAGACAGACTTTTCGCAGGGAAAAAAAGGATAAATTATAGCAACGAAGCTAATGGTGGAAACAGTTTCTGTGTCTGTGGGCCTGCCGAGGTCACAGGGAACCAACAGAGCCAGCGGCAGAGGGAAGGCCCGATGGAAACAGCCCCTGAAACACCAAAGTGCCTCGAAACACTCTGCAGTGGGTTTTTGAAAGATAAATCCTTATTGTATTTAAATTATACATTTTTTTTTGCATTTTTACAAGTGTTTTTTAAAAATGCTTCTCACAATTTCAAAAGACATTATTAGAATCCAGCCTTCAAAGGAAATACTTAGGCCTGTGCGTGCATACGGTCGCGCGCAGGCACACACACGCACTCTCCGCAGTCTGTCTCTGGAGGCAACATGAGAACCAGAACCGGTGGTGCCTCTGGGACAAGAGACGGGAGACTTAGTTTTCATAAGACACTTTGTACCAAGTACGTATGTTCCGTGTTCAAAAACATCAATAGCTTTGTTTAGAAGAACTGATTTAGTAAACAGTAATATAAACTACAATTTAAGAAAGAACACTTTAACACTGAAATGAGCCTTTTGGTCTAATTGCATTCTCCCCGGTATGAAAAACATTATTTTTCACTTTGGTGGCTGTGGTAAGGCACTCTAAATATTAAATATCCTGCTTTCTTTTAAATGCATGTAAAACATTCCTCCAAACGGGCCTCTGCAAACAGCTCCTGGCACGCCAGCTTTGTCATTTCAAATCTTTCCCCCTTGGGAGCCCCTCTGGGCCTTGTGGAGCCTGGCCTGTAGCTTCTGCCTCTCTGAGGCCCCGGGGGGCCTCTGTTTCTCTGCTCCACGTGCCCGTGGACAGCCTCTGACAGGGCCTCTTCCAGGGCACAGGGGGACTGGAACCCTTGGTCAGGCTGCCCCCTGCTTGCACAGGCTGCTCACTCACAGCCCCAGGAAGGAGCGCAGCGCCAGGGAGCCTGCAGCCTGAGAAGCTGCTGCTGGGCGCTCGCTCTGGCTCCTCACCACTACGCGCTCTCTCCTGATGCCCTGGCAGAGGGTGCGCTGGGGCAGGAGGAGGCCAGCGGGGACCCGGGAGGGGAAGCAGCGCCCAGGGAACTGGTCCTGGCCCAGCCGCACACTGGACGCTGCTGCCACATCAGGTAGTCTGCTCTGTGGGCACGCACTCACGCCCGTCCAGTCCAGCCTTACGCTCCATGGCAAATACCGGTCTTCCAGGCAACCGATTCCCAGGCACCCTCGGATGTTCTTGCCTCACACAAACAGCTCTCCTTTGTCTGCACAGAAAGGAAAAGGGTGGCTTGGCTGGGCTAGGCCAGAGGCAAGTCACCAAGAAGAGGAAGGGTCATGAGAATACGCTTTCTAGAACCAGGTACAAACAGAGCCCAATGTTAAACTTCAATTTCTACCAGGCATTAATGCCTCCTTTTGAAGGGAAAGGTATACTACCCCCAAACCAAAGACATGTGCAAGCCCAGAATGACGGTGTGTCCGTCACATGGAGAAGAGTACATGCACAGAGCTGTAGGCCCAGGAGGCTCCTGGACACGGCCCACTCTGCTCGCCCCATATGCACGCCCCTCACCCACAGTCATGGCCCACTCTGCTCGTCCCTTATGCACACCCCTCACCCACAGTCACATCCGACCACACCCTGCCCTCCACACGTCCTGAAGTCTGAGCACCCTCCAGTCCTGGTCATGCCCTAATAGAGGGAGACCTCCATCCGTCATCCCTTGTCTGGGTTTCCACATCTCGGGAGCATTTGGTCAAGGGACACAGGGTGACTGGGCACCTCTTTGGGCCGGGTCGATGTCTGTGTGCTGGGAGCTGGGACACGACAGTGAGTGAACACGTACGGTTCCTGTCCTCATGGGACAAGAGCTAGTCAAACAGTTAGAAAGAAACAAACGATCAAACCAATATATACGTGTTTACAAACTGTAAAAAGTGCCACGAGGGACAAGAACGGACGAAGTGCTCTAGAGGACAGTCCAGGAGAACAAATCTAGACTGGGCTCGGGAATGCCCACCTCTGGACGGGACCCCAGACCTGGTGGGGCAGCCTCCTGCTACCCAGCCTTCAGACCCCACTTCTGTCCACATCAGCTCTGGGCACTCCTTGGCACAGAGGCCCCATTTTACCACCTCCACCTGAGAAGCAGAAGAAGTAGACAAGACATGGAGAAGCCAGGACTAAAATAATCTGGCTGATTAATAAGGAATCCTTTTGTTCCCATCCATCAGAGCCCCTCTGGTCTGACCACCACCCTGGGGACTCCACCCTCAGATTTTACGTGTTTAATAGAACAATTCAGTCTGGCCCCCAAAAGGTTAGCAGATCTCAGGGGAAACCAACCAAGTCCAACTCCCAGCTGACCACATGCAAACGCTGGGCACAGAAGGAGAGATACCCAAGCTCTGATGCTCCCTCTACTGAGGACAGTCACGGCACCTGGAGGGTGGCTGTGGGGTCTCGGGGGAAATCTAGAAGCGGATTTCATTTTGGTGTGACCCAAAACGTCCACATGGCATGACAGCAAACAGAAAACAGTGTACTCTAGTTGAATATTTTGCACATTTCATATGGATTTCCAAGGATGTGACTCTGCACAGTTTAAGCCGTAGATCATTGATACCTCCAGATTGAGTCCATAATGACTCTTAGTTTTTAAATCAAAATAGCTTTAGAAGAGTCTGGCACCCTCAAGACATTAGCATATGGAAGTGCTGACTCCGAGTGACGGTGCTGAGGGACTACCCCGGTCATCACTGCGACCGAGGGTGCTGTGCACACAGTCACCCCCCCACAGTCCACGCCACAGCCCGTGTGTGTTACAGGCCTGAGATCTGAACCTCAGACGACAACTGAAGGGCAGTCAGGACTCTGGGTCGGGGGGGCCTCTGGATAGTCCTCACAGTAGCGTAGGGCCAGAGAACACTAACGAGGATGACCCCACTCTGTCCCGGCCCAGACGCCTAAATAGAAAACAATGACTCACCAGAGATGAGTAATTGAGATTTACAAATTAACATTCTTAGGTGCAAGGAAATAGCGAATTTACGTGAGGATCCCCACAAAATGAAATTAATTTTCTTCAGTCTTACCAGTCAGGTCAACTAAAGAGCAGCAGACTGACCTGACAGTTACTGTGGTGGAACGGGAGAGGCAATCAAGGAAAGCGCACATCCGAGGGCGGGAGGCACTTGGGTGTCTGACGGCTTTGTAACTGGGCAAACCTTCAAGAACAGCTCCATTCCAGCCTTGGCTTTGATCATTCTGTCCTGGCACTTTGGAGAAATGGGGCATATTTCCCTCCACAAAACCCCAGGGTATCTGACAAATCAGCGTCCTGCCGTCCCTCATTCCTGGGTTGGGTCAGGGTTTGGGCTTGGCCAGGAGCGGGATGAGCCCCACACTTTCATTTCCCGATGGCTCTCCCGGGGATTCATCAAACCTCTGCTGGGTTCCCCAGCACCCTGACATTCTCGAGGGTCCACCTCCTACCACCGACTGGCATCCTCTTGAGAAAATTCACTTTCACATGAGCCCAACCACAAACCAAAGGAACCAAAAACAAAACTCCAGGATGAAAAAAGACACACATTATACAACTTCAAGCCAAACAACATCTGGATGAGCTGCTCACTGTAATTATCCACGCGGGGCGCCCCTCCACTGGATGGATGGACACTGAAAGCTGCCCACGGCTTAGGATGAACCCAAGAGAGTGCAGCTCGGCCCGTCACTGGGGCCACACAGGCTTCGCCACTTACTGGTAAGGGGAGCAAAGTGGCTGAGTCCACAGCAAATGCAGGAAACCTGGACTTCTGGGTTGAACTCCATCAAGCTGAAGAGAGTGGGTGGAATCATTTCCGGAAGAGCGGTTTCCACTAGGTTTGTTCCGTTGCCAAGAATTCCGTAGCCTCAGACAAAAACATGTCCTTCTACATGACAATAAAAACAGCGGTCAGTAAGTCAAACCAAGTGCAGCTCTCCTCACCAGAAATTCAAACTGCACCGCTCGGATGCTTTCGATACACAGGGATTGTTTTCTCCTCCTTGGTTGGCAAAATCACGTTAATTACACTTGGAAAAGAATCAGTTTCTTTTCTCCTCTTTTAAATTCTTACTCTTGGCGTATGTCAAGCAAACAAACCAAGCTCAGAATACAAACTTCCCACACCTGGAGGGCAACCTGGAGGGGCCTAGTCAACAAATCACCCAGAAACCCCATGTGAACACAGGAGAGCCTCAGAAGGGCAGTTATCCCCCTACTAACAGCTCTAAGTTTCACACTGACCAGGAGAGCAAGCCAAATATAAAACAACTTCTGGCCAGATGCTGAAAACTCTCAGAAATGATGTTTTGCTTATAAAAAGTGGAATACTCATCAGTGGTGCCAGATGTTTCATCCCAGGGGCATGGACCTCAGCGTCGAAACCCTAAGGCTCTTCTCCCTCTGTCTCTGTTTCTTGGTGCAGCCTCTCTGGAGAAGGCAGGGCCAGAGTCTCTGGCCCAGGCGACAGGAGGGGAGAAAGCAGTTCCTTCTCCACTCCAGAGGTTTACTACAGAATTACTAAGCTCTGGGCTAGCTATTTGTCTACAGAGAAACCAGGGCTACTATCGTTCTGTCAGGAACGTCACCCTCACCCTCTATTAACTGAACTCACTCTAACTAGGTCTTCCCACAGCCACGTTCCCTCCCTCAGGCTGAGGTCTGTGCCTGTGAATCCAACAGACACCGACCCTTCGCCATCGACCCCTCTACACCTTCCCAATGACCTGCCTGCAAGAGGCTCTCACCATTTCATACAGCACAGCCTGTGCCCCTACATGCCACATGCTTAACCGTCCCCACTCCTGAGAAGGGCAAGTATCGGGGGACATTCACCCGAGTCACAGGAAGGGTCCATACTGTTAGGAAGACAAACTTGTGAGAACTTGGAAGGATTCTGGTGAACGGAAAGAGCAGATAAGTGCCAGGTCATTCATTCACCCCACAAATATGTCCCAAACAGTAAACATAAGCTAAACATCTAACTGGTGATGGGAACATGAGGGGAAGGAAGAGACCCGGTCCCTCTCTCTGAGTTCAGTCTAGTGGAGGAGGCAGAGGTCAGCCAAAATTAACACCCAGTTAATCTGTGCTGACTGCAAGGATGGCAGGACAGGGGCCTCCGTGAGGGAACGTCAGGGAGCCTGATGTAGTTCATGGGCAGGAGCAGTCGGGAGGCTTCACTCTATCCACGTAGTCTGAGGGATGAGTAGGAGTGTGGAGGGGAGGGGAGAGCACGGTATTCCACGTAGGGGAGACAGCACCTGCACAGGGAGGGAAGGGCCATGGCCCACTGAGGGAGTTTAAACAAGGGCCGAGTGGATGAAGCCAGGGGACGAGGGGGAATATTTGCAAGACGCCAGTGGGGAGCAGGGAGGGCAGGTCATGCAGGATGCTGTAGACCACGGAAGGGTCTGGTCTTTATTCTAAGCACAATGGGGAGACGGTAAGGGTTCTAAGTAGGGAAGGGACATGATTCCTAGAGGGGAACGTGAGTGGACGTGGCAAACAGTGGAGAAGGAGCGGGGGGGGGGGTGACGAGCAGGGGTTCACTTTTGGACCCACTGAACTCACAGTGCTTAGAGACGGCCAAGGGAAAACGTCAAGTGGCACTGAGAGATGTTCGCACCTCCGAACAGCAGGCTTGGCCTCACCAGCCAGCTGGAGAGTCCTGAGCACACAGACGGTGACTGCAACCACGGTGAGGGTGAGACCTTCTGAAGGAGAAGGCAGAGGAAAGGAGGAGAGCACAGTCCCGCCTCGGGGACCTCCGACATGGGAGGGCCTGGCCCAGGAGGAGAGCCAGGAAATGAGTCCAGAAGGAACGAGAAACGAAGAGAGCCCTCGGAGAGCCCAGTCACAGGGGCGAAAGGAAGACTGCTCTTCACCAAGATGCTCAGCACGTCACGGCCAATGTCAAACGCTGCTGAGAGATCAAGAAAGGGAAAGATTGGACAATGGTCTCCAGGTTCTTTATTATTGTTTTCAGCAACATGGAGGTCACCGTAACCCTAGCAAGAGCCACTCAGCAAACTGATCAGTGTGGAAGCTGAGTGGAACGGACAGAGGAATGAGAAGGAGACGAAGAAATGGGGACAGTAAGTCAATGCAGCTCCTGAGAACTCTCGCCTAGAAGGGGAGGCAGGAGGTGAAGCGAAGGGGTGGGACTTGGGGGAATGGGAGGATGTGGAGGGCTCCACACAGGGCCTCTTAAGATGGAAGACACCTGAGTCAGGTGTCAAGACTGATGGCGAGGGACGAGTAGAGAGGGAGAGGCTGAAGTTGTGGGGAAGAAGGCCCAGCAGATGGAGTGAGGCTTCTGAGGAACGGGGGGAGAAGGGATCCAGGGCACAGAGAGAATCATCAGCTTCAGCAGGAAGAGACACGCTTCCCCCACCACTGTAAAGGGAAGGGACCCAGGGCGGGGACAGGTAGAGGCAAGTGTGCAGGAGTCCGAGTGGGAAACTGAGGGCTTTCTCAGCTGACGGCATCTGTTTCCCCTATGAAACAGGAGGCAGGTTCTTCTGCTGAGAGTGAAAGATGGGAGGGTCAGCGGTCTGGAGGACGAAGTGTGGCCAACTTAGCTTTCCAGCAGGATTTGATCTTGGTGCCTCTGCTGAGGGATAACTTTGGAAAGACAGATTCTAAGTGCTTTGGTGAAGACCGCGGCACACCAACGGTCCCTAAGTTGACTCAAAAGGAAAAGAGGGGTTTACTGACCCAGAAAGTGTACACCTAGGTGAGCGAGGCTGGCAGAGCTGGGGCCTGGCCTCTGCTGCCTGGCTCGCAGAGAGCTTCTTTACCTAACTGTGCTCTGGCAAGGGCCACTGGAAAGAAATCACTGTTGTCACTGACAGAGGGAGGCTCAGGCCACAGTCAAGATCATGGTTGTGGCAGGCTACTTCTATAATGGCCCCTAGTGAGCCCCGTCTCCTGCTGTTCACACCCACGTGTACTCCCTTGTGTGGGGGCTGGACCTAGTGACTTGCTTCTCACAAGCAGAAGGCCAGCAAACGTGAAGGTGAGGTCACTGCCCAGATTAAATGAGAGGACACTGGCTTCTGTCTCACTGGCACTCCGTCTTACCCTCTCATTTGGTCACTCTGACGAAGCCAGCTGCCATGTTGGGAGCTGCCACATGGAGAAGCCTACATGGCAAGGAACCGAGGAAGGCTTGGCCAGCAACCATTTGCTGGACAACTACCAGCAAGGAATTGGGGCCCCTGCATCCTGCCAACAACCATCGGTGTGCTCCTGGAAGCAGAGCCTTCCCAGTGGAACCCTACGATGACTGCAGCCTTTGAGAGACTCAGAGCCAAAGACCCAGCTAAGCCCCCCCACGATGCCTCACCCACAAAATTCAAGTGGTACTTCTACCCACTGCTGCTGGCAGTATCAACTGATAAAACTTCTGGAAAGCAATTTAACAATACATACTGACAAGAATAAAAATATCCTACTCCTTTGACACTCCTGGGATTTATTCTAGAGCAATAATCCAAACGAAAGAAAAAGTCACGTATGCACACAAGATAAATGTCATAATATCTCCAACGGCCACCGCACTCCGTCTCCAAAGAAGTATGCCACCTGACAACAGGGAAATGCTCATGTAATTTTATAATAAAATGGTTAAATTAATTATTAATTATGATAAATTAAATTGATGCTATATCATACAAATATTAAAAACTGTAACTGTGAAAATATTACCACCATGGAAAAATGCTTTATGTAAGTATAAATGATAAAACAAGCATATAAAACCACACCTATGCTGTGATTACTGTATACTAATGTGCACAAATGGGGGCCGGCCCTGTGGCGGAGCGGTCAAGTGTGCACGCTCCGTTGCGGCGACCTGGGACTCCCAGGTACTGATCCCGGGCGTGCACCGATGCACCACTTGTCAAGCCATGCTGTGGCGGCATCCCATGTGGAGTAGAGGAAGATGGGCACAGATGTTAGCCCAGGGGCAATCTTCGTTAGACAAAAGAGAGGGATTGGCATCGGATGGTAACTCAGGGCGAATCTTTCTCATCAAAAAAAAGGGCCGGCCCCGTGGCTTAGCCCTTAAATGTGCGCGCTCTGCTGCTGGCGGCCCGGGTTCGGATCCTGGGCACGCACCGACGCACCGTTTCTACGGCCATGCTGAAGCCGTGTCCCACATACAGCAACTAGAAGGATGTGCAGCTATGACATACAACTATCTACTGTGGCTTTGGGGGAAAAAATGTGCACATATGAACGAGGATTGGAAGAAAACAGTAGACAATGAACAAAGATGATTTCATCTGCTGGTAGGATTACTGAGGATTTCTACAAGATTTAGTCTTATATTAATGGCCCTCTCTTCAGACCAATATCAGAAACAAAAAGGTTAAATATACAAGCTTGAGAAAATGTCTCAATCATTCCTCCCTGCATTAATCACATTCTTCTCAAATCAGTGAACATCAAGCTCCTTTTAGGGGACACTTGTTTTCTCTTTGAAAGCCTCACACAGCTTCCTGTCTCTGCTGAGAGAAAGGCTCACAGCTCCTCTGCTGAGGGGTGGCTCTAATCCTCCACCCAATCCTTTATTGGTTCCTTTCCATGGGAGCTGGGGATGAGGGAACTGGGAAGGGACAAACAGAACAGTGTCCCCAGGAAGTGATAAGAGAGGTAAGAGTCAAATGAAGGCAGGTGGTTCGAACCCATGAGAGCCCCACTGCTCACAGCTCCAGACTGCACCATCCCAAGGAGGTGTAAGGTCCACTACCTGTTTGCCCAGCTGGGCCCCATCCATCAGAATAGACTTCTCCTTTATCCGTTAGGAACAGACTATGGTCCTGACCACAAGCGATCTATCAGACAAACAGAGGGAAGGTTGATGAGAAGAAATCCTTGGCAGCCCAGTGTCCTGCTCAGAGGACCCAAAGCACGGGAGCATTCCCTACTGCTCCTGAACCTGAGGGGGCCAAGTCCAGGCAGGCTGCCCCACACAACCTCCACTTCTTATTCTTTCTCACTCCACTGCAGCCTGGTTTCTGCCTGCCCCTCCACTGATGCGGCTCTTGCTAAAGGAAAGGGCCAGATGTCCTAAGGAGAAGACCCAAGAGCTCCTCCATCCCAGTCCATCCCTGAAGAACCACTCCCTTCTCCACAAGCCTTTCTCTTCCCCATCTCTCTCTTCTGCCTCTCCCATAGCTTCCAGTCTTGCTCCCTAGCTCAGCCTTACTCCTTACCCTTCAGTGTTGGAATCCTTCTCCAAGGTCTGTCTTCTGCCCTCTTCTCTCCTCCTCTTCACACTCCCCTGGGAGGCTGCATCCGTTTCCAAGGCTTTCTCTGTCACCTGTACACTGCTATCTCCATTCCCAACAACTTTACTGAGTTCCAGACCTGCTTTTCTAACTGCCTAATGAAAAGCACCGTTTACTAAATGCTTATTATGCCAGGCACTGTGCTAAGTCAATAACCAAGAACACCTACGAAGAAACTGAATCTCAGAGAAGGTTGGTAACTTGCCCAAAGTCATCCAGTTAATATGTGGGGAAGCAGGGACTTGAATTCGCATCCATGGGACTTTCAAGTCTGTGCAAGACGCACTATACTCTACTGCATACTAAAAACAATTTCACTCTCTACCTCCTCCTTGCTTCTGTCTCCCACTCAACACGAGCCTCCTCCTCTAGGACTCCCCCATCCGGGTTGAGAACATCAGCAGCCACTCATTTGCCAGTGGAGTCAGGCTCCATTCCCTCTAGCTCACTCCCTGGACCTCTTATCAAGCCCCAAATCTGGTCAATCCTCCTTACATGTCTCTCCACATGTCCCTTCTCCCCACGCCTTCCCAAGTGGCCTTCATCACCTCCTCCCCCAACCCTAGAAAACCCTGCATCGCTCACTCTCCACCTGTCTTCCAGCCTATGCCACAGCACTCCCCTGTAAGCATACCAAACTCCAGCCACCCCACATGCTCTCAGCAGTTAAAGGCTCCACCTGCCACCTCCCCTCTGCCATGAAACCTTTCCCACCACCCATTCCTGGTCTATCTGGTAAATTCCTCTGTCACCTCCTCCACGATGCCTTCTGTGCCTTCCATTCCATCCCCGGAAGACTTAATGACTCCCCTTTGCTACTCTTATAGCACTTTCGGTATGCATTCATTTATGTATTTAAGTATTGATTATAGATATCTACCATGTGCCAGGAACTGCCCCAAACATGGGAATAAATGGTGAACAAGATAAAGCCAGCCTGAAACACACACAGAGCCTGGGCACACTCAGGTACAGCTAGTTTTTTCAACTTGTCTCTCCCACTAGAGTGTTTTCCCCCCAAACCTTATTCAACTTGGTACCCCATGTTCCAGTACTGAACATCCTGGCCTACAGTAGCCAGGCGACCATTTGTATAAAATAATTTATTAATTCAGAAAATCCGCCTAAAAATTTCCCATCACCCGCCCCCAGTTTCCCCCTTTCAAAAGTGCCCTAAGGGGCAGAATGAGTAGCTCTCAGCCCACGCCTCTTACCTGGACCACCTGTCCATCGAAGGCCTGCGTTCTATGGACTTTGTGACTTCTGCTAATGGCTGAGGGCAATCTGGGGAGAAGCAAGACATATGGTCACGGTAAGCATTGTGGGGTTCTGGCCTCTCCTCTGTCATTCCTCACTGGCGGCCCCATACACACACATAGTAACTGTTAGGGAAACTCTCTAGGTCAAAAAGAAGGCAGAGTTAGACACAGGTGCAAAGGTAAAATAATACAAACTAAATCGCTTGGTGATTTTAATATGCTGCCAGAGCTGAGACTGGTGTTTAAACCCACCAGCATAACGCGAGGAACTAGAGGGAAATTTTTTTAAAGACCAACAGAAATAGAACTGAAACAGAGGAATTTTTGAAGTTAATCAATTTGGCTAAAAATAAAGAAGGAATCCAAAGAAGGTCTAGCCATCCCAATCAATGCTCATGCACCTGCCCTCCCACCAGGCTGATGCACGGAGCTCCCCTTGAGATGGAACAACACTCTCCACAGCTCTCCGTGGAGCGCTCACTGCTCCTCTCAGGCCTGAGGAACCTTGCTTGGTACTGCTCTGTGACTCTATCACACAGTAATCACTCCAGAGATGTTTAATGCTCAACACAACTTGGGGAGGGGTAGTCCTTGTGGGAACTCACCTGTAAGGTTCATTTTCCACCACCTTCCTTCCACATTGTCCGTAATAGTTGTTTGCCAGGCTGAAGACTAAAGAATACCACCACCAATGAAATCAGTTCTACAGGTGTGTGGAACCCAAGAATGTCAGGACTGGAAGGGGGTCTGGAAAGTGGTCCTAGTCCAACTGCTCACCCAACTGCCACTGGGTTTCCTTCTCCAATATTCCCAGCCAGTGCAGGCACACCTCCAGGCATGCTGGGGTCCAGACATGCTGCAACAGGCTGGGCCACCTGTACTTTCCCTCTGCTTCTCCTCTGGGCCCTCGTTCTGCCTCTCAGGAATTCCATGAGAGGCGAGCACCTCCTGTGAAAGGACTCAGCACCCCCTTGTCTTGACATGAGTACAGCCATGTTTGGCCACTCCATTGACCTACAGCCACCAGCACAAAAAGAAATATAAAAGCTGCTTTCTGAGTGGTGGGAACTGGCCCTTCTCCCATGAACATAGTTGCAATGTGTAAAAATTTCAAGGCCCTCGGGCGCCACAGCCTGGGCCTGACTGACCATCTGTGCTGGGCTGGGACGATAACCACAAACCAACGCACGTACACAACTACTGGGCTGCGACAACAGCCAGGGTGCTCAGTGCATGTACGCCACTGATAACCTTTTGTGCATGGAAACACTGAATGCTTGCTCTGTAAACTCTGTAACTGCTTATATAAACTGCTGGAAAGCGAGGCCTGGTGAGAGTTCCACTTGTGGAAGGGACGCCTTGCCCAGGACGTGTGATTCCCACACACCCATGTCGATTGACAGGACTCTCTCGGTACTGGGGCGTGGATGTTGTGAGTAATGGATTTATTGTGAAGTAATTGATCTGATGTGTTCTCTTTTCGGTCAACCTGGTGTTTCTCTTTCCGGTTGCCTTGTGTCATTTCCCTTCAGTCGATCTGGTCGAGCCAATGTTTTTCCATTTCTGATCGAGCCAATGTTTTTCCCTCTTATTATATGACCTATTCGAATCTGCCGCTATCTCAGCTGATCAGGGGTTTCCCATTCTGATGGAGCTGGTGTTTTTCCCTCTTATTATTTGACCTATTCTGATCTGTTGGAGGACTACCGCCTTTACTATCCTCTGTATAATAAGATATACCTTCAGTCCATTTGTTTGGAGTGGAGTTTCTTTTACGTCTCCAATCGAATCCCCCGAACCGCTCATAACACCCCATTCCTTGCACCTGTCACCAGGTTGCCCTCAAGGCCAAGTCCCCTCTGGAAAGAGTTCCTAAACACCACCTTCGGCTTTTCCTACAAAGAACCCTAGCCAGAAAATGAAATGTGATGAATTTCATCAAGTTGGCCTTCCCTGGAATAACCACTTTTTTGGAGACGGTCGGGGTTACCCAGGAGCCTGGACTCTGAAAGCCCCGCGTCTTGGAGGAAGTGTTAGCAAACAGGCTTCTCTCAGTACAAGGGAAAAGCCGTTTACACACGTAGCCCAGCTCAGTGACTTCACAACAAAGGCAGGCGTTGATGAGGCTGCCTGGTGTGCACTGTCATGTTTACATATACCTCAGATTTCCCAAGAACCACAGAGAGCAGAGAACAGAAAAGAGTCAGCCAAGTCTGCCCAACATAGTCTCTTGAGCCATGCTCCTGATTTGCTCGGGAAATTCCAACAGCCTCACAATCAGATGTGGGTCAATCAAATGGGCCACTTCAGGCCCTATGGCAAGAAAGTGGTCCCCCCACCATCCATCAATCTTGAACAGGTCAATTCACGTCCTTCACCGTCTTGTCAGGACGACAGTGGGCGCTGCCAAAGGAGACCTGTAGCACCTGTGTCTCCTGAGGTCTGTCCAGAGGCAGTGGGACAGGTGAGAGCTCCAAAACACACGCGTCTCCCCTCGCTGAAACAAACACAACCAGGGCGAGTGCACTGACGCAGAGTCAGAGCACTTCTAACATGAGAGATGACACTGCCCCACCCCTACATTGTTACACAGTGAGATCGGAATGACTTACTCAAGCCACATAAGTTAGTGGCACAGCAAGGACCAGAACCCTGGCCCCCAAGTCCAACCCACTGCACCACACTGCCTCCATGACACATGGGGTTACTGAAAAGCATCCTTAGTCTTATTAAAGAAAGCTCTTCACATGTCATTTCACACCATTTGAATTTTTCAGGAAAGTAAAAGCAATAGCCACTTTCTGCAATAGCCACTAGGATTTCTCAGTATGGTGAAAAACAGCACATGTTATATGACACCACTTCTAATAAAGGAAGCAAAAAGAATACATTTGTAGATGCATTTGCTCGCACATGCATTACATCTCTCCAGAAGGATAAACAGGAAACTGTTAACACAGGTTGTCGACAGGGAGAAAAATCATGATCCTGGGAGGACAGAGGTGGAAAGCAGACTCTTCATCATATGTTCTATGGCGCCATTACGATTCTAAATTATGCAAATATGTTACCTATTCAAAATAGAAAATTTTAATTTTTAAATAAGCATGTAAGATGAAATGTTGTCTAGAAGTCACTCTAAAGAAGAAACTTGGGGCCGGCCAGGTGGCGCAAGCGGTTAAGTGTGCGCGCTGTGCTTCGGCGGCCCGGGATTCGCTGGCTTGGATCCTGGGCGTGCGCCGACGCCCCACTTGTCACGCCATGCTGTGGTGGCGTCCCATATAAAGTAAAGGAAGATGGGCACAGATGTTAGCTCAGGGCCGATCTTTCTCGGCAAAAAGGAGGAGGATCGGCATCGGATGTTAGCTCAGGGCTGATCTTCCTCACAAAAAATAAATAAAAAAAAATAAAGGAATTAAAGCAGAAACTTATTCTTCTTTATAATCCTACTGGAGAGGCCAGATTGGTCTATGTATGGAATTCCTCTGACAGGTTTTAAACAATGAACTTTTGACTATTTACAGTGGAGTCTGGAGTTGAGGAGAAGATCTGCAAACGCACTGGTTCTCAACATACTCCTCACTAATGACCCCCTATCTTCTCCTATAATCCTCATCTTTAAAAACATCTCATCCACCAAATAAATGGCATTATGAATGTTATAATAATATACTTGCCCATCCATATTCATCAGTGACTGATATAATTTGCAGACAGAGCTTTTGATCTGCATGAAATAACTGGTTTATCACAATGAGATGATGTGATTCTAGGCAAAATCAAAGAAAATGGACAATGTTGTTAGCTCATATTAGTAGCTGAAAATATGAAGTACTTTAAAATACTGACAAGTGATTCACATCCCCCATTACTATCTGCATGGACCCCTAAGGGCCTGGGAAAAGTTAATATATAACATTGAAAGGGAAACTGGCTCTAGGTCCAACTACCTATTGACAGGAAATACAGAGGACAGAGGATCATGTCAACCAGCACCACAGGGATGCATTCAACAAACTGAAGACTGGAAAATTCTATAGAATAAACAATGAGATTTCTTCGTTAAATGCATTTCAAGGATAAAAGATTCAAACAGACTTAAAAGACTATAAAAGTCTTCTCAACCACTTGCAATGTCTAGACCTTATCCAGCTTTTGATTCAAATAAATTTTTAAAAATAAAATAAAAATCTATTGACACTTATAAGACAACTGTCAGTTTGAACACTGACAAACTATTTGATATTAAGGGATTACATTGTTAATTATTTTTAGGTGTGATGCTATACTTACCACTCTTTTCAGTCCTTATGTTTTTAGATATGTACTGAAATATTTATGAATGAAATCAATTTTCTTATGATTTGCTCTAAATTTGCTGAGGGAGAACATGGGGGAAATGTGTAAAACAAGATCGTCATGAGCTGATGATGGTGGAAGCTGGTGATGGCCCATGCGGTGCATTATCTTATTCCATCCACTTTTGCATATGTCTACAATCATTCTTAACAAAAGGTAAAAAGAAATGTCATTTGGCATCGTACAGCCAATAAAGACTTCAATACTAAGGGTAAAAGGATTCTGATATGAAATTCAGTGAAAAAAGGCAGAAAACAAAATATACACTGTGATCAAAATTCTATAAACAGACATTTGCATACAAATGAGGGAAGAGGGAAAAAAATGAAAAGAAAGATTTGTCCAGTATGTATTTCTGGGTAATTCCCCTTTATTTTAAAAAATGTTTCATATTGTCCTCATCATATTGATTGACTCGTGTCTACTTTTGCAAATATCATAAATCATTTCTAACATTTTATAATCCAATTTCAAATATCTGGAATAAAGCCTCCATCTTAAGGCTTTCATTGAATTTTTTGCCCAGACCACATTCTAGGCACTGTAGAGTGTCTCAGGATATCTCAAGCTAGGAAACAAAGGTCATCACTCTGGGGCCAAAAAATAACATCCCTACTTATCAGCAAAGGACCTTTACCAAACAGGCTGAAAATAATCTAGTCCAGATAGTTCCAAACAATGTGCCTTTCAAGACTCCATCTATGTTGTTGTTACGGTTTGCTTTATGTCATCAGATTCTTGAAAATCAGAGGGAGCTTCCTCAGCAAATCACAGCAGAAAAAGCCAAGGCGAGAGCCTCAATTTTCTCTTTTCGGCTCCTGTGAAATCCAAACTGAGAATCTCTGTTGAGTTCCATCTACCAAACTTTCGTCCCATCCTTAGCTTTAGAGGACAGCAGTGTGAATCCATGGCCACAGGCGGCAGGTGAAATCTGAAAAAAAGTTCCCATAAAGCATTCACTGATCTGGGACGTCCAGTTTTTCCAGCAATAAATGGCAGCTTGTTTACCCATTCCAAGAACACACACTATTAACACAGCAACCAACACTTATGGAATGTTTGCTACATGCTAAGTGCTTGAGATGCACTATCTCATTTCATCTTCACACTCACCCAAGGATCTAGTTATCAGATCCTCCCCATTCACCAAGACACAGTCTCGCAAAGCACTAAAGTTGAACATTACCTTAGTTTGAATCTTGGCAACACCAGAGGGTCTACAGCTGGTAGACCCTGACCAGTTGTGTGATCTGAAACAGACTGCTTGACCTCTCTGTGTCTGTTTCCCTCTATGTGAACTGGAGTTGAGAACAATATCTCTCTTATTGGGTTGTTGTCAGGACTAAATGAGTTAATAGAGCTAAAGCCCCTACAGTGAATAGTACTTGACTTAATGTGTAAGAGCGACGGCACGTACTCACTATCATTACTGGTGGTAGTAAGAGGAGTAGTCGATAGAGGAGAAAATCGAGGCTCCTAGAGATTAAGTAACTTGTCTAATACAGTCACGCGGCTAAGATGTGGAGGCTGTCTGATTCCAGAATGCACCCTCTTGACCCTGATACTGCACTGTGACATTCTCAAAGCCCTGCCATGAAGAAGCATTCATACCACAGCCACAGCGAAAGTGACACATTCACAGCCCAGTGACTCTGTTGGGTGTTTCACCCAAACGCGATGTGATGTTATCAATCCTCACTTTCACTGGCCACATGAGGAAACGGAGGATTTGGTAGGGCTGAAGCCAAGGGCAGCCTGGCTTTAGAATCGGCTCCTTTCCCATAAAACCCAGAGTGAGCACCTTCCCGGGTGGCCTGGGATAGTCCTAGCTTACACCTGATGTCCCAACGTTCACTCTCGAACAAACTGGACAACAAATTCTACAGTGACCCAAATGACGCCCCACTGTCCCTTGGCTGTTTACAGTTTATCACAGGCCTCTGTAGTCAATCTCAGAGACTATATATAAACCTAATCCTTAGGAAAAGCCAGCTGACCAATAACGAGCAAATGTGAAGAATTTTCTTGGCGGGGGTGCCGGCCATGTGGACTAGTTCCCAGTGAGTGAGTTCGGCGCGCTCTGCTAGGGTGGCCTGGGTTTGGTTCCAGGATGCAAACCTACACCACTTTTGGTGGCCAGGCAGGGGCTGCGACCCACATACAAAATAGAGGATGACTGGCACATGTGTTAGCTCAGGGTGACTCTTCCTCAGCAAAAGAAAGATTTTCTTTTTACTTGCAGCATGGCCTGAGGAAAGCTAGCTAAATATTTCCTTTAAATTTGACGTGTTGGTGACTTGTTTAATCAAGTCATCCCAAAGTGACATATCCCTCCTTTTTCCCTGTGATATTTTCTCTCCTCACATTCACAGGGAACATATACACATGCACCCCTGTGTGAGTCAAAAAGCTCAGTTCCCTGGCCTTTGGGAATGGCTTGGGTCCACAGAAACGACCCACTGGGGAGGCAGGAGCCAGCCCCCGACCACACGGCAGGAAACATAGAAAAGAAGCGAGTCCACAGAGGATGCCCAGCACCCTATGCTTTCTCTCATTGCTTGTGGTAGCTGTTGATTCAACACTCAACAAATACTTGGTGAGCACCTACTGTGTTATTAAATCTGCTAGTATGGGAAAAGGCTTCGAACAACACCTGACACAGAGTCAGCATTCGGTAATGTGTGTTATAATAATGTGCCAGCAGAGCACTTCCAACTATGGTGGAGTGAAGAAGTTAGTGAAGCTCTCACCAAAAAAGAACTGCAAAACTGGACAAAATTATTTAAAAAACACCACTTCACGGCCTGGGAAATCAATAAAACACAAAGAAACTGAGGAATTATTCACAGAAGACTGTGAGAACTACAGGTAAGAACAGCTGGAGACTTCAGACTTCCTGTCTTGTGTTGTTCCTTCTGCCCCAGCTCAGTTAGCACAGAAGTTTGAACAGGACAGGGCTGGCCATGAAAACCTTCAGCTTTGTTGCCAGAATGCACAGACCTTCATTGGATGCTGAAACTGGAGGGTGCAAACTCATGCCCATCAGCAAACTAGTAGGAAACAAACAAGTAAAATGCACAACTCGACGAGCCTGATTGCAATGGTGATTGGGGCAAGAGGAGAGGCAGACCAGCCAGAAATTTCATGGGAAAATGCTAGAAAAGAGAGAGCGACAGAAGCCTCTGCCCACATCCACGGCTTTCTGAGAAACTGCACGAATGGACAGATGAGACCTGAGCACCGGTGGAAAGTAAAGATGAGGAGACTGGAGAACAGGCTGAACTTTGATGTGGTTCCAACCTACAGACAATCAAAGGTAGAGAGTAGAAACCTTAGAAGCTCAAGTTGTTTGAGCACAACCTCTGCCCAAATCATTGGCTGACCACAAAGGGATGCAGACTGGGGGCAACCCTCAGGAAGTCAGGCTAAAAAAATAAGAGGAACCGAGCAAAGACATCAGTGGCCACGCACAGCCCAGGAGGCTGAGGCTATAGATCAAGTCCATAAAAATTAAAAAACAAAACAAAAGAAAAAATCCTCAGCATGAAAAATATCAGAATCCAAAATTGTTATAATATATCATGAAAAACTCCAGTTTTTAACAAAAAAAAAAAATACAAGAATTAAGAAAGAGTGACATATACCAGGGGGAAAAAAGCAGCCAACAGAAACTGACACGCAGTTGACCCAGATGTTAGATTTATCAAAGATATCAATGAACTGTTTTTCAAAGACTATTTTAAGACCATGTTAAAAAACCATATGAATACATGATGACAATGACTTGACAAATACGGACGCTGAATACAGAAAAACAAACACAAAAATCCTAAATAGAAATTTTAAAGTTGTAAAGCAAAATAACAAAATAAAGAATTCACTATATAGGCTCAACAGCAGATTTGAGATGGCAGAAGAATCAGTGAACTTGAAGAAATAGCAATAGAAAGTATTCATTCTGAAAAATAGAGAAAAAAAAGACTGAAAAAGAAAACGAATGGTGCTGCAGAGACCTGTGGCACAACATCAATTGTATTAACAGTCAGGAAATGGGAGTCTCAGAAGGGCAAGAGAGAAAGAAAGTAGAACAAAACACTTATAGAAAGAATGGCAGAAAACCCACCAAATTTTATGAAAAAACATAAATCTAAGATCAAAGATGCTCAACAAAACACAGTTAACCTGTTAAAAAACAAACTCTGGAAAGCACCCAAAGAAAATGGACTCATCAGGTACAAGGCAACAACAATCAGATTCACGGCTCACTTCTCATCAGAAACTACGGAGACCAGAAACGAATAGAATGACATATTCAAAGTCTGAAAGACAAAAACTGTCAACCAAGCATTAATTCTATATCCAGCAAAATTACACTTTAAAAAAAATTGAAGCTGGAATAAAGACATGACCAAACAAAGACTGACAGAATTCACTGAGAGCAGACGCGTCTGAACAAGAACTAAAGAAGTCCTTCAGGCTGACAGGAAATGACAGCAGATGGTCAGTAACAATCACAAGAAGAAATGAAGAACATCAGTCAAAGTAATTATAAAGGTAAATATAAAACACTGCACAAATATATTTTGTCTATCTTCATCACTTAAGAGATTTAAAGGACAATCGCACAAAATCATAATTATAAATTGCTTTGCTGGGCTTCAAATGTAGAAAGATGTGGTATAGATCACAACAACCACACAAACGAGAGAGGAGGAAATGGAGCAATGTTGAAACAAAGTTAGTTTCCTCAGGATTAGGTCACTATTAACCTGAAGTAGATTGTGATAAATTAGGACACATATTTTAATCCCAAGAGCAACTACTAAAAAAACAAACAAAATATAGTAAAACACCAAACAAAGGAATTTAAAAAGTCCGCTAGAAAAATAACTATTAACCACAAAAGAGGGCCTCAAAGGAAGAGCAGAGAGAAAAAAATGACATAAAGAAACAGAGCAAAATGGCAGATGTGATCCGACCACATCCGTAACTACATTCAAAGGACATGGATTGAGCAATGTCGGTGAAAATAGTGGAGCAACAAAAACACTGGGAAACTGTCAGAATCCACTTTTCAAAACTCTGACAAAGAACCAAAGACTTCAAGCAATCTGGGGGATGTTTACTCCAGGAAAGCAGCTGACTCTCAGTCAGAACAGCAAGCTTGGTCGCATTTTAATCTGACCTATTCCCATCCACCTCTCCTCAGCTCTGCAGGAGCCCTCAACACAAACAGCTCACAATTTCAGTGGAAATCAGCAATCTGGCAGCCATGGGGGGAGGCAGAAAAGGATTGGAACAACTGCAAAGCCCCACTCCCAGAGAACTCGCGTTTCATCTGTCTGGTAGTGCCCTGCAAGACCCCATTAACAAGGCTCTATTTTTCTGACCTGATGCAGATATCACCCAAAACAAACAGCCTTTCCTCCTGGAGTGTCTGTTGAAAACAATGAGAGGCTAATAACGAACATTAAAGCTGCCTGGGTGGTGCATAATAGTAGGAGCAAACAATATAGATTAACCCAGAAACTATCAACCAACTTGACCTGACATCTCTAGAACACTGCACCCAAACAACAGCAGAATACACATCCTTTTAGAACACACAGGGAACATTCTCCAGGATAGACCATATTCTAGGCGAAAAAAGAAAGTCTCAATACATTTAAAAGGACTGAAATTAAAGTATGTTCTCTAACCACAACAGAATGAAATTGGAAATCCACAAATAAAGAAATTAGGAAAACCATCAATATTTGGAAAGTAAACACTTCTAAATGACTCCAGGGTCAAAGAAGAAATTCCAAAGAAAACTGAAAACTACTTGAAGGTAAATGAAGACAGAAGAAATACAACATATCCGAATTTATGGGCTGTAGCTAAATAGTGCCTAGAGACAAAATTATAATTTTAGCTTTAAACTTTAGTTTAAAGCTTGTAATGTAGCTTTCAATACCTACATGACAAAAGAAAAAAGACCTCGACAATAGCCAAACCTTCCACCTTAAGAAACTAGAAAGAGCAAACTAAACCGAAAGCAAGCAAAGAAGGGAAATACTAAAAATACAACTAGAAATCAATCAAACAGAAAACAGAAAATCAATAGTGAAAATCAATTCAACAAAAATTTGGTTCTCTCGAAACATTAATAAAGTTGACAATTCTTTAGCTAGACTGACAAAGGACAAAAGAGAAAATACAAATTACCAAAATCGGGAACTAAAGAAAGAAGATTACTACCAACGTACAGAACTGTGGGAGATCAGAAGTGAATACTAGAAACAACTTTATGCCAACAAATTAGATAACTAACAAGAAAAAACACATTCCTAGGAAGACACAAATTACCCAAGCTGACTCAAGAAGAAATCGAAAATTTTAATGTGCCTATAACAAGCTTAAAAAAATTAAATTAGTAATAAAACAAGCTCTTCTTACCAAGGAAAGTCCAGACCCAGATAACTTACTTCACTGGTAAATTAACCCAACATTTACCTAAGGAATAACACCAATTCTTCACAAACTTTTCCAGAAACTCATTCTATGAGGCCAGGAATATCCTGATACCAAAACCAGTCAAAGACATCACAAGAAAAAAATCCTCAATAAGATGTTAGCATAACCAACCCAGTGGAAAAAGGATTATTGTCCAAGAACAAGAGGAATTTCTCCCAGGAATGCAAGCTGGTTTAACATCCAACAATCAACTAACGTAATATATCCTACTCACAGAATAAAGGACAAACATCACATGATCACCTCAACAGATATACAAAAAGCATTTGACAGAATCTAGTCCCTATTCAGGATTTTAAAAAAGAAAAGAAACTCCGCATAAGGTAGGACAAGAAGGGAACTTCCTCAACTTGAGGAAAGACATCTGTGAAAACCTTACAGCTCGCATCACCCGCAATGGTCAAAGACTGAATGCTGTCTCCCTAAGATCAGGAACAGAACACGGACAACACTTCAATTCAACACTGTACTGAAGGCTCTACCCAGTGCAATTAGGCAAGAGAAAGAAACAAAGCCATGCAAATTGGAAATGAAGACGTGAAACTGTCTTGATTCACAGACAACCAGACAACACCATCCTGTATGTAGAAAATCCTAAGGAATACACAACAACATATAAAACTAATATACAAGTTCAGCAAAGTCAAAAGATAGAAGGTCAATGTACAAAAACCAAAGGTATTTCTATATACTAGCAAGGAAAGCTCCAAGAATTACGTTGAGAATACAATTCTATTCAAAATACCATCAAAAAGGATAAAATGCTTAGGAATAACTGTAACAAAAGAAATGCAAGAGTTGTATACTGAAAACTACAAAACATACTTGAGAGAAATTAAAGACCTACTTAAATGAGAGATTCTACGTTCATGGATTGGAAGACAAAAGAATGTTAGAGGGCATTTGTGCCCAAATCAATCTACAAATTCAACATAATCCCTACCAAAATCCCAGCAAGTACTTCTGCAAAAACTGACAAGCTAATCCTAACATTTATGTGGAAAATCAAAAGACTCAGAATAGACAAAACAATTTTTAAAAACAAGAACAAGCTGGAGGACTTACATTTCCCAATTTCAAAATTTATTATAAAGCTACAGTAATCAAAAGAGCATAATTTTAGCATACGGTTAGACATATAGATCAACGGAACAGAACTGACAGTTCAGAAATAAACCCTGACTGTTTACAGGCAACTGACTTGGACAAAGGTGCCAAACAATTCAATAAGGAAAGGATAGTCTTTCAACTAATGATCCTAGGACAATGGGATATCCACATGGAAAAAGGCCCCTACCCCACACCATACACAAATACCAGGTCAAATGGCTGGCTCATAGACCTAAACAGAAGAACTAAAACTATGACGCTCCTACAAGAAAATATAGGAAAACTATCTTTGTGATCTTGGGTTAGGCAAAGACTTCTTACACATACCAAAAACACAATCCACAGCAGAAAAACTGATCAACTGAATTTCATTAAAATTTAAATATTTGTCTCTTCAAAGGACACTTAAGAAAATCAAAAGAAAAGCTGTGGGCTGGCAGAAAATATCCGCACATATCATGTATATGATAAAGGACCTCTATCCAGCACACATAAATAACTCTTACAACTCAATATTAAGGAAAAAACAACGCAACTTGTCATTCCTCTGGAGCTTCAATGCCCCGTTTCTCTTGATCTCCCCTTTTCAGTTCAAGATCACTTGTTACCCTTGACAGACAAGTCAGAAGCCACACTGGTCCAATCTTCTGCTTTTTCATCCCGCATCGAGATTCCCACAAGCATCCCCAACAAGAACCTATCCCAAGCACCTCGTTTTGCTCTTCTGACTGTTGGCTCCAAGAGAAGCTGCCGCAGGTCGCCCTCTGCTGCCATCTTTTCAAACCTGAGTCAAGGCAGACGCCTCCTGTGCAAACACCCTAGTGTGTGCGGACCTCCGCTCCTCCTCGCTCATCCCTGTACCTGCTCCAGTTAACGCTTCCTTTCCCTCTGGCCCACCGACTCCAGCCGGCCCGCAAGGTCCCAGAGCTTTTGCAGCCGTCTGTCCTAACATCAGAACTTCCGGGGCCAACCGCCCGAGTGCTGATCCCACTGTACCTCCCCCTACCAGCTGTGGGGTCTGGGGCCTGTCCTTTGACCTGTCTGAGCCTCCCTCTGCTCCCTGATATGTGGGGACAACCCCGACCCGCCGGGGAGGTGTGGCTCCCACGGGCCGCCACAACCCCGCCGTTTCCGCGCCTCCATCAAGGCAGGCAGCGCCCCTGTCGCCTCCCCCTCCTGTGCCTGTGGCCGCTCGAGGGGTGCCCTCCCGGAGTCTCACCCTCCAGCGTGGCAGCTTCTCAAGAGGCCGAGGGCACGGGGAGGAGCAGCGGCGGCAGTGGCCGGAACGCGCCGAGGGAGGGGCCGCCCGCTCCTTCCGCTCCAGCTCCAGGAGGGATGGCAGCGGCTCGACCCGGCGGCGCGGACGCGAGCTGGCGCGGGGCTCCGCCCGGAGCTGGGCAGCACGAAGGGGGGGCGCCCTGCGCCCCGAAAAGCTGCAGCCCCCCACGAGGATGCGGTCGGCGCCGGCCGCGCGCTCGCCAACCTACAGGCCCACAGGCGCGCCCCCGGCCTCCGCCGCCTCCTGCCGACTCGGTGAGCACACGGCCGCCGTTCAGAGCCCTCGCCCCGCCCCCGGGGCAGCCCAGCCGGCGCCCCAGCCGGGCCCTCGCCGCCGGCGCCATCGCCGCTTCACCCCTCCAGGCCACCCAGCAAGGCCAATTTGTGTGACCCTTGACCCCACGCCCTGGCGAATGCGCCCGCCTCCAGGTTTCCTATTGGCTGAAGGCAGAGGTGCTGAGGGACCCCAGTGGCGCATCCAGGGGGGCTGGGCTGGGCGGAGCCGGAGACCTGCGATCCTCAGGGTGGTGGATGGGGCCCAGGTCCTGGCCCTGCCACCTGGTGCGGGACCTTCCTCTGAGCTCCAGCTCCGCCTGAGCGCCGTCCCCTTCCCGCGGAGCACACGTTTCCCGAGCATCTGCCCGGCTCCTCAGGGCGCAGGGCGCTTTCCTGTCGCCAGGTCCTTTGCTTCTTGGCATCAGCCTGGGAAACGCTGGAGGGGTGGCGCCCTCCGCGCATCTCCAGGTAAGTCCTTCCCCTGCCCTGTGTAGTCCCTTTGCCACTGTCCGTTGTCATCTCTTCCCTGGCCTTGTCGTGGGCGTTCCCCACCCTCATCAGCTACTAGGCAACTCAGTCCCTGCTCCAGCCACAGTGAGCTAGAGGGTAGCTCTTCCTATTGGCATTCGCTGCCAAAACCCCTGCAGGCATTCCCCACTGTCTTCCACAGTGCATCCTCCTCCCCGGCTCACCTCACTCCTCAGCGCTTCATCCACTTGAGCAGAGGGCTCCACTTGTGCCTTCTGATCCCACCGCTGTTTCAGGCCTCCCTACTTTGCACGCACTGCCTCCAATGCCCTTCAGATGTCTGGCAAACTCCTAGTCATCTTCTAAGATCCAGCTCAAGCACCTCCTTTGAACTTCTGTGAAAGCAAGTACTTCAGTTCCTTCAGGTTGTCCTCACCAATGTTGTCCTCCTACAGGTTGGGAGGCGGCCAGGAACAAGGGGTGTCCTCCTGAATGAATGACCAGGAGTCTGGGGCCCTTGTTTCTAGTCCTGCTTCGGCTACTGACTAGTTGTCTCCCTTTTCTGGATCTCCTGTCTGAAATGAGGGGACGGGTTAAAACAAAAGTCAATACATGAAATGATATTTTTAAAATGAATGAGGTGTTTTGACTTTATGGCTTGTAGGATGTCTTGCAGCCGGTTATGATCCCTGGTGGGCATGCCCAAATACTAGCCCCAAATGCTGAGGGCCAACGCCCTCTGTCTTCCCTCCCTTGCTTCCTTCTCTCTCTTTCTCTTGATATTGCTTGATCCCTAGAAGTAATCCAGTTTTAATCTACTCCCAACACCAGTTCAGATTACCTTGTTGTCCTGGAATGTGCCTTGTATCCAGTCTGAAATGTGTTTTTACTGTTTCCTGGTGAAATGTGGTGGATGTTTTACTGTTCTGTGGGGCTGTTTTGCAGAGAGTGATCAGGGAAGACTGACTGATAAGATATGGTGTCCAGGAGACTGCTCCTCGAAGGCCTCCACCTGCAGCAAACGTAATTAACCAAAGCTATGAAGTCAGTAGTCTGCTGGGCTATGAGATCTATCCTCTGTTTGCACTGAGGTCGTGCTTCCCTTGGACTGCTCTGAATCAGTGAGTGAGGCAGGGATAGTCACTCAGGCAGACCTGTTCCTGGGAGGCATGGACTCCTCTGCTGATCTGCTTGTGCTCAAGGACTCCCCAGTGGCATTCCTAAGCCTTCCTTAGACTATACAGCAGTGTAGGACACTTGGACCCATCCTTCCCTCTATCTCCCCCTCATTTAGAGTCAGACTTGCATCATGGCCTGATGGCTCTCCCACTTTGCCAGGCTCCCCCACCCCATTTTCTGTTACAGAAGCATTTCCCCTCATAAAATCCTTGCCCGTTTAATCCTGTCTTGGTGTCCACCTCTCAGAGGACATTTGAGCCAAGCCATGATAAATGAAGAGTGAGCCATTTACACATCCTGGGTAGAGGTTCTAGGCAGAGGCTACCTCAAGTACAGAGGCCCAGAGGTGAGAGACTTCTTGGGGGTGTGTGCTGCAAACCAGCCCAAATAACACCAGATACACCAAAATAGTCCTGCCCAACTTTAGGTTGCTTTTGGTAGAGAGGAGAGCCAGCAAAACTTTGCCTTGGTAATGGTTAGCTAAGGCCCACAACCTCATTACCAGGTTATAATGCAAGCGAGTCTCACGTGAAATGTTGTCACACAAGCAGACATTTACTTAAAAATATTCCTTAGGAATCAGGGAATGAAAGAACTCGTAAATCCTATTCTGTAAGCTCAGCAAAGTCTCAGCTCTCTGTCCTTTTAGATGAACCTACCAGCCACATGCTTGCAAGATTTTCTTTAGGCAAATAGCACATTCCAGAAACAGAATTTTTGTTTCCTTTTTCACAGCAGTTGGCATTAGGCTGGATAGAGCTGCTTGGAGATCAAACCTCAGGCAGACCTGTTCCTGTGAGGCATGGACCTGGTTCTGCAACCTCCTCTTTTCACTCAAAACTACATTGGAGATATTTTTGTAACAATTTGCTTGGACCTATGCCATTCTTTTTCACTGTTACATGTTAGTATGAGTAAACGACATCTCCTTTGACTGTTCTTCGTTTGGTGCACATTTGGGTTGTTTCCAGTTTTTGCTATTACAGTATTAAAACTCTTGTTTTAATTCTCACGTCAACAAATGTCCTTTTTCTAATCTATGGAATGCTACGTTTCTCACCTTTTGTGCTTCTCCTTGGTGCTTTAGCTCTTTAGAATGGCCCTCAAACGCTGAAGTGTTGTGTAGTGTTCCTAAGCACAAGGAGCCTGTGATGGGCCTTTCGTAGAAAATGCTGTGTTAGATGAGCTTCCTTCAGGCATGAGTTACAGATAGTGCTGTTGGCCGAGAGTTCAACTAATGAATCAACAATCTATATGAAATAAGGTGTCTTTCAAGAGACACACATAAGACAAGGTTGTGCATTGAGAGGTTCCCAAACATGTCACGACCAGAGGCTGCGGAAACCTCACCTTGTCCTTCCCCTGGGAGCACTGGTTCATTCTTGCTCATGCAGTGTCAGCAAAGAATTGACAGAACATAACTCTTCCAAATAAGGAGGGTCAATGATAACATAATGGAGATATTTTCAAACCTCTCTTTTAAAAACCATATCTACAAAGCAGGTAGCTTCTCAACTAACTGTTGAACTGTTGTCTTTACTTTGAAAGGACAGAGTTTTTAACAGTATCCACTAGGACGCATATCTTTGATGGCCACTTATAACAAAAACCTCAGCAAATTTGGGACGATTGTCTTTTTGCAAAAGACAATGTGTACAAAATACATATATTAACGTCAAGACGGTACTTACCTCTGGGGAGGAAAGAGAGAGGAAGGAGAATGATGTCTTCCACTGTGTAATATTTCTTAAAAAACGACATCAATAAGGTGTGCTCTGTTAAATCTCAGCAAAGAGTAATGGTTTCTGTTATCCTATTCTCCTTCTAAGTATATTTAAAATAAATATGTAACTGGAACTGAGATGAAATAACACTAATGTAATAGATCCTATTTGCTGGAGTGCTCCCACCATCTGATGGACAGCTCATGATGGGTTGGTGATGTCACTGACCCCATCTAAAGGTCAGGACACGTTGTTTACCAGCTGTGGCGCTAGAGAAGGCTCGGTCACCAGCAGCAGAGCCAGAGTTACCTCAACCTACAAAGTTAGAGCCACATGGCACCAGATCCTGCTCCAGCTGTGGACTAGTGAGAGCTCTGGTGCCAGCTCTAGAGCTCAGTTGCGGCCAGCTCCAGAACTAGAGCTCCTCCAGCTCCCACACTTGACCAGCTCCAGAGCAGCAGCCATTTCCATCACTGGCTCCCGCACCAAATCTGTCAACAATGCAGAGCTAGAGTCAGTCTCAGGACCGGAGCCAATTCTAGAAGCAGGTCAGGCACCATCGCCTGAGACAGTCCGAGCTCCAGCCCCAGATCAAGTCCAGCTCCTGGGCCAGTGGCACAGCCAGAGCTGGTGGTATCTCTAGCATCAGCCACAGCAGTGGCTCCAGCGCTAGAGCAGCTGCAGCACCACCCTCATCGTCAGCAACTAAGGCCCAGCCGGCTCCAGCTCCACCCTAGAGCTGTCCTTCACCTTGCCTGTGAGGGCAGGATGTCTTTTCCCTTTTCTATGTTTTATGATTTTTTATGTTTTATGTGTTCAAATTTAGATTCAATAAAGTGTAATGTTTTCATCACTTAAAGTTGTACAATTCAGGGCCGGCCATTAACTACATCTTCTATGCTGTGTACCGTCACCATTATCTAGTTCCAGATCATTGCTTCACCCCACCAGAACCCCTGTACCCATGAAGCAGCCATGCCCCCATATCCACTTCCCCACACCCTGAGAAGCACTGATCTGCTTCCTGTCTCTGTGCATTTCCCTGTCCCTGGTATGGCTGTCCTGAGCACAGCCAACCCTCCTTTGGCCCCACCCCCCCATGCTGAATACCCCTGAGGATGCCAATGTGTTCAATGCAATGAACCCGAAGCCTAGTATGACTTTGACCTGAAGAAGCCCACCGTCACCAAGGGGGTGAGGTCAGGCATGGAGCCAGCTCAACCCAGCCTCACATGAAGAGGAGGGACTCGATATTGCCAAGGGCACCTTCTCCTCAGTCCCTAGTGCTGTTCAGCCACAGGGCTTGGGTGGACGTGGATAAGGTGCCCACACCAAGCTCCCTCCAAATCTAGGATCTAACTGCCAGAGGCTCTGATGAGACTGCTCGTTCACGTCCAACCAACCTGTAGTGAGGCCCGACTCCTTGCCTGAGTCACAGCCCTGTGTGATCTGGTCCAGACACCGTGCCCAGAGTGTACCCCTCACCGCACCCCACCCTCCCTAGAGCCTTCCTCCCCAAGGACCCTGCCAAGCCCCTGCCCCCTTCAGAGCTCCTAGCCTGCAGTGCCCCTCCCCCGAGCCCCCATCCAGGATGGACTCACCTCTGTGCTGGGCTCACAGGCCACCTCCTCAGGCTCCTGTGCTAGCAGAGCCTGTAGGGTCAGATTGACCTGGGGTCAAACCCATAGCTGGGTCACCTCACAGCCCTGTGACAGACAAGGTAATGCGGTGTCTTCTCGGAGACTCAGTTTCCTCCATGAAAATTGGGGTCAGTGACTCTGACCTCAAGAGGGTGTGTTGGGATTCAAGCAGGGAGAAGAAGGTGCCCAAAGTGCTTGGACTCAGGAGGTCGCCTGGCTGGGGGAGCCCCAACACACGACAAGGCCTCGATGGTCAATGCTGGGCTCAAAGCTGGTGAAAAGCAAGGATATCTAGTCCCCTGTTCACGTCTGAACTTGGTCACTTAGAGCAGAGTGACCTTGAATGCTGGGACCACTGGTCATCTGTAAAATGGGGTGCAATCACTCAGCACCCAGGGGGCTCCCTAATAACAGTAAGGCAGTGCAGAACATGGCAGAGCACTGGTCGACTTGTCTGGGGACCAGGGACAAGGCCATCCGTGTCGGAGCCTCGGGGTCCTCCTTTGGAAGTGAGGTGGAGTCATTGGCCTGGCTGGGGTGAGGAGGCCTTGTGAGTCAACGGGACACGCCAGGGCCAGTGTAAGGAAAGCAGGGAGCAAGAGAGGCTTCTGAGGTCCCTCACGTCCCTCCTGGAGCCCACAGGTCCTGCTCCTTTGCACCCTCGGCCCTGGTGGAACAACTACCTTGAGGACCCCAAACAAAGAAAGGTGTGTGTTTTGCTTTCTGCTTTCCTGCTTAGGGCTGCAAGGCTAGGGCTGACCACCAGTGGTGTCCTGTGTCCATTCGTGCTCAATGGAGCAAGTGGAGCAGGGAAGGGACGCCCAGGGCTCGTTCTGGGTGTTCCCCTGACTAAAGCAACAGGCACCTTTCATTACTGGCATCCACGTTCACAATGGGAGCTGATCAGAGGCGGGAGGGGACTCTGAGATCCTCTCATGATTCTGTCAGCTACTGTGGCCCCAGCACTCACCCTGAGCACGGCCCGTGTTTGTCCTGAGGGCAGTGCTGAAAGCACCCACATGGTCCCTGTCCTCCAGGAGCTCACAGCCTGGAGGTAGAAGGGACAAAATCATGAACAAATCCATGCGAAAAAAAGAGCAGGTGATACAGGGCAATGAAGCAGGGTGCTGGAGGAGGGAGGGCCTGGAGCCCCTAGGTGGGTGTAAAGGGCCCCCCTGGGAACAATTGTGCCCTGAGCAGAAGGACAAGAGGAACCAGCCCTGCATCTGTCTGCAAACAGCGTGCTGGGGGGAAGCTCAAAGGCACAGAGACTTGGAGGCAGAAGAGAATTTGACAAGAGAGGAGGTGAGAAAAGAGCCAGTGTGGCTAGAGTGAGCTGAGGAGGAGAGAAGTGAGGGAGAGAGGATGGTAGGGCCAGACCCAGGCTTGGAAGGAGGTACTAGCTGTCTACGCTGGGTGACAGCATTAGCCTCACTTAGCACTTACGAGACCTATCATTGAGCATCTGACAGTGTCTGTACCAGGGTCCAGGCTCAGGTCAGCTGGGAGGCTCCCCATCAAGGTCTAGCAGGAGGCTGGGGCTGTGTTCTCAACTGAAGCTCGATAGAGGCAGGAGCCATCTCGGAGATCATTCACGAGTATCGGGGCAGTGGTAGGATTCAGTTTGGATGGGGGGTTTCAGGCCTTTTCTGTCTGTGGCCCTGGACCCTCTGCCAGTTCTTTGCATTAGGGGGTGCCATAGGGAAGAAAGCTCATAATATCTGATCTGGCTTCTCCTGAATAGTGGATCAGAGAGACAGAAAGAGAGAGAGAAAGAGAGACAGAGACACACAGAGATAGAAAGATGGGTAGGAGAGACAAAGAGAGGAGACTCAGACAGAGACAGGGAGACAGAGAGGAGAGACAAAGAGAAAGACAGAGAGACAGGGAGAGAGCAAGAGAGATAGAGACAGCCAGAGACACAGAGACAGGGAGACAGAGACAGAGAGAGAGACAGAGACAGAGAGATAGAATGAACACAGGAGAGACAGAACCAGGCAGAAGTCACAGACTTTTCATTAAGCCGACCGTGGAAGTGACCACCCATCACTCGGCCCTATTCTATTGGTTAGAAGCCAGCCGCAAAGTCCATTGTCATTGAGGAGCGGGGATTACATAGGATGTGTGCCTAGAAAGTGGGAACCCTGGGAGCCATTGTGGGGGCTGCCCACCACATACGCTGAGATGACAGCCACTCAGGCACTTGGACCTGAGTCTAAATATAATAGGAGGCCCTGGAGGGTTGCGAGCCCGAAGGAGATGATGTCTGAACGTCATTTCATTTCAACCCTCCGTAGGGACACTGGGAAACAGGCAAGAGGGGAAGTGCCTCTCCCAGACGCCCAGCAGACCCAAGCCTCTTTGCGTTGTATTCTCTGCTACAGCCAGCCCTTTCTGTAATCCTGGCACTGCCAAGTCTGTGCAGGAGCTACGTGTGGGAGCAGCCCACGGGATTCACAGATTCTGAAGGGATCTCTAGGTCTATACACCTGATGACATCCCTAGGAAGTAGATGCTAGAATGACCCCCACTACACAGAGAGGGACATGAACAGAGGAGAGACCCTGAGAGGGGAGGCAGTGAGAGACGCAGGGTTGTCCAGGGTGACATCACTGGCAAGAAGCAGGAGCGGGACTGAATTCAACTCTGTGTCCTCAAAGCTGGGGCCCCGGTTGCGTCCAGACCTCCCCAGAGGCTGTGGGGTGGACTGTGTTGGTGTGACTGTGTCTGGACAGGGTACGGAGATGGAGAGTGAGCAGTCAGCAACCCGGGGGGCCCTTAGGAAGGTCTTGTGTGAGGAGGAAGCTTAGGTAAGGGGATCCCAGGGAGTGACCTCACAGAGCCAAACAGAACTTGGAAACCCTGGTAACTAGGCACACACATCCTAAACACAGCCCCCAAGCGAGCTCACTTGTCTAGCACTTGTCTAGAAGGAGCAACATGTTTAGTTGCTGCTTCCCAATGACCAGGGGCCGGAGCCCCAGGAAAGCCCCCAAACACCCATGCAGATGCTGGTGCCCCTCTCACGGCCGACAGCTCTTGCCGTTTACCCGGAGGGACGGAAAGGTAACACCGGGAGGCCCAGGGAAGGCCATTCCAAACCAGGCTACCACTATGGTCCCATCTGGGCAGCCCTACATCACCTCCCCATGTGTACCTGGAAGGGCGGGTTCATGTGGGTAGACCACCGTGAGCAGGAGCAGTCGGTGAGGTTTTAGAAGCCTGGGGGGTGTCGGTCAGATTCAAAGCCCAGGTCAAGGCCGGCTGGGTGGGATGTGGAGTGAGGGGATGGCACCCTTCTGCCTGAGGTTTATCCCAAGCCCCTGAGGTGTAGGTCTTTCCTCAGGGGTGGAATACTGTGCAGACACAGGTGTGTGCCTGATCTGGGAGAATTAGGTCCAGAGGGCAGAAGCAGCAGCAAGGACAGCTGGGCAGGGCTCTGATGCCTCTGGGACAGAGCCAGTCACTGTCTTTGCAGAGCTCCAGACAGGAGACAGCGTGGAACTGGTGGAAGGGGATATTCCATCCATCTCCCCGATCGAGCGCCGGTGTCCCACAGGACTGAATCAGCAGCTACCGGGAGAGGGTCTGCAGTGACAGTGATAAAACCTTCAGAGCCACCAGATGACTCAGCTTCAATCCCGGGAGAAAAATTATATCCACCATGTCCTGCAGCAGACCAGGAGGCAGCTGAGGCCCCAGCGTCCATGCAGGGAGCGCCATCCCCTGCACAGGCTCCAGCAGGACACCAGGAGTCACCTGAGGCCTCAGCCTCTGTGCAGGGAGAGCCATCCCCCGCACAGTCTCCTGTAGGATACAGGGAGGCAGCTGAGGCACCAGGCTCTGTGCAGGGAGAGCCATCCCCTGCACAGGCTCCTGCAGGAGACAGGGAGGCTGCTGAGGCCCCTGCCTTTGTGCAGGGAGAGCCATCCCCTGAACAGGCTCCTGCAGGAGAAGAGGAGGCAGCTGAGGGCACAGCCTCTGTGCATGGAGAGCCATGCCCTGCACAGGTTCCTGCAGGAGAACGAGAGGCAGCTGAGGCCCCATACTCCGTGCAGGGAGAGCCATCCTCTGCAGAGGCCCCTGCAGGACACCAGGAGGCAGCTGAGGCCTCAGCCTCTGTGCAGGGAGAACCATCCCCTGCACAGGCTCCAGCAGATCAGGAGGCAGCTGAGGGCCCAGCCTCCGTGCAGGGAGAGCCGTCCCCTGCACAGGCACCTGCAGGAAACATTGATGCAGCTGAGGCCCCAGACTCTGTGCAGGGAGAGCCATCCCCTGCACAGGCTCCTGCAGGACACTGGGAGGCAGCTGAGGCCACAGCCTCCGTGCAGGGAGAGCCATCCCCTGCACAGGCGCCTGCAGGATACAGGGAGGCAGCTGAGGCCAATCTCTGCGCCCTGGGAGAGCTGGCTCGGGAACCTCCCTCATTAGCACCTCCAGTCCCACCTGTTCCACCTGCTCCCTTACCACAAATATCCTTCCCTACCCTGTTTATTGTATTTGTTTCCTTCCTGGTTCCTTTCATTGCTTTGTTTTTATTGTTTATATCTTGAATATTTAAAATAAATTTAACTTTCATCTTTTAACAATTTATTGTTTTTCATTTTAAATTGTACACCTCATGAGCATCAAGTACATTCACAATGCTGTGCATCCATCACCGTTGTCTGGGTTCAGAATATTTCATTCTCCAAAAGGAAACCCTGTTCTAAAAGCACTCACTCCTCATTTCTCCCTCAGGCCCTGGCAACCCCTAATCTGTTATCTGTCACGGTTTTTTTTATTTTTAATCTGTTCTGGATGTTTCCTATAAGTGAAATCATGCCGTAGGTGGACATTTGTATCTGCCCACTCATTTTCACAAGGCCTGATAGGTTTTCCTTTTCTGTTTTTATTTGAAATAGAATTTCTCTAATTTAATAGGAAAATCCCAGATGAGTCTAGATTTCATGTATCCAAGAAAGCCCTTTTGCTACATATGTGCACAATCTTGGGGTACAGACTGTTGTTCTAAGTGGAACACCAGAGCCAGAAGCCACACACGAAATGCGTTGCTCTTCGTGCGGCAGAAACAAAAACAAGAAAAGAGTTGAAAGCTGGAAAGACAAACCATAAACCGGAATGTATTCCTCATAACACAAGGCCAGGGAAAGGTTACGCATCCTTGTGGTCTACAAAAACGGTCGAAAGTCAGAGTTTTAAAAAGAGATAAAGAGCAAACACATTCAACACCAACGAGAGGCGCTACACAGAGGCAGCACGTGTCAGAGATGCGCGAGCTCCCCGAGGAGGAGATGCGCACATGGAGACACTGTGGAGAGGGCACTGGGCCCCATCAGACGGGCAAGGTTCCAGTGTGGTGATGACAAGCCCTGGTGACAATGTGAGGAAGCAGAGGCCCCAGTAGACCCCTAGTGACACGTATGAATGGACACTCCTCTCTGGAGACCAGCCTGCAGGACCCATCGTTGTCCCCAGGGGCACGCCTGTGCTGGCGGTGCTGATCCCAAGACTTCATCCCACAGAAATTCCTGCCCAACTTTTCAAAGATGTATTTTCCAGACTATTCATCACAGCACTGGTTGCAATAGCAAGCAATTGGAAGGAATGCTACTGTCCATGGCGAGGCGATGGGATCCATCCGTCCCATCTGTAAGACCACGTATACGTGATATCAGCCGGGAGACACGCATCTATGAAAATGAATCTGTGTGTGAGAGAGAGACAGAGACAGACAGACAGAAAGAGAGAGACAGAGCCAGAGAGATATGCACCAAATCTTCCATGGGGTTCACCACTGGGGATGGGAATTGCCACTCGCTTCTCTTCTCCTTTAGGGGCCTGCGTGATATTTCAACTTGATAGAATATGCCTCTATTCCTCTTATAATTCTAACAAGATTAAAATCACATGGTTAATGTTATCCATTTATCACTCATCTTTGGACTGACGTACATTATTTAGTTTTTCTTTGTAAAGGTTTTTATTACAAAGACAATGAACGTTTATTAGAATAAAAGAATGAATTCTAAGGGAATTAAGAATTAAGTGGAAACTGAGGAGTGCCCTTAATAGGCAGTGTTTACCGTTTCAGTCCTTTGTCTTTGTATGCACGTGTGTGTGCACGTGTGTGCATGTGCCCATTCAGCTATGTGCATCTGTATGCACATGGGTATGACTATGTGCAAATGTATGTGAGTGTGCACTTGCGGCTATCGTGTGGGAAGGACTTCAGGGAGTGTGCTCTTCTGGAACCTGATTTCCCCAGGGCTGGACCCTGGCCAGTCAATCCTCTTCCTCCTCTGCGTCGGCCTCAGAATTTCCTAAGAGCCTCTGCTGGGCAACACGGATCATTTCTGATTTTTCACTCCCGTCAGCGTGCTGAAAGGGACACCTGCATCCATAAATCTCTACTTCTTTAGGACCGATCCCTAGAGGTGGAGATTCTGGCTCATAATGTAAACATGATGTTAAGGTTTGGTCACAGTCTCTGACACCCAAGGTCTCCTTCTACCCTGTGATCTTATTTGGGAACAGGGAGTCCAGAGACCCTGAAGCAGAGACCTGAGGGAGGGAGGGAGAAGGAGGAGCAGCTAGGATGCAGGGGATGAAGGTTCCTGGGGTGACCTGCCCAGCTTCTGTCCCTACCACTCCCCTCACCCCTGGCCCCGCCCCTACCACACCTGACTTCGCTTTGGCCTTGCCCATGCCCCTCCTGCTCCCTAACACACCTGAGCTGAGCAGCCTGGCCTGCCATCCAGGACTGATGATGATGAGGGTCTGGACACTCCTGCCTGCTCCCTCTCCCTCCAAGCAGAGAGCCCTATCCTCAGTAGGGAAAGCACATCTAGGGCAGTGCAGTGAGTCACAGGGACCTCCTTGAACATGCCCCCTCCAGGGGGAGTTCTCAGTTGCAACAGCAGGACCCACTTGAGCTTGTGTGAGCAGAAGTGACTTTGACAAGACACAGTGGAGGTGTCATAGAAGGTGCCAGAAGGTCAGAGCACGGGGCTGGACGCTTTGGAGAAGGTCATTGTGCCCAAAGCACACCTCAGGGTCTTCCAGGAGTGATGGCTGCCTCAGGCACTGTGCCAGCCCCAGCCCACATATCCAGCACATTCAGCCTCTGCGATGGAGGGGCCCTGCTCAGTGGGGATGAGCGAGAGAGCCCTGGTGACCTCGGAGAGGCACTGCCATTGGAGCCTCGGTTTCCTCACCTGTGAAGTGGGGTGGCAGCCGACATTTCATGGTGGTGTCAGACAAGTTCGCTGAGGCTGCACCTGGAGTGCCCTGCACCTTCTCAGATCTCAACAGCTACTAGCTCTACTGAAGAGGAATCACGGGAGGAGAGATGGGGCTGGGTCCTGGATCCCCACCTGGCTGGCTGACTGCCGTGGGACGAGATGGGGTGGAGAAAGGCATTCCAGAGGAACAGCGGAGTCAGAGCGAGTAGGGCATGCCTGGGGGGAGATCAGAGTGGGCAGAGGCGAAGGGCCCCAAGGGGCTCTCAGTGGGGTGACATCAGCAGGAACAGCTCACGGTGATGAGCACTTACTGGGGCCTCTGTTCTCCTCTTGAGCTATCTCCTTGAATCCTCCCCACAACTCCTTGGGGGAGGAGCAATTATTGTCTTCATTTCACTGATGAGGAAACTGAGGCTCAAAGAGACTTGCCCCCTCTGTGCCCTGCAGAGTGGCAGAGCCGGGATTTGAACCCAGTGCCTCTTAGACCCCATGGGGCCTGCCTGAGAAGGGCTCCCCCATGCTGAGGGAGGGACCTCTTTTCCCTAAAGTTCTGACAACTTTTGGTCCTGATGCCCAGAGAGACCTCACTCTGTGGGGGGATAGGCTGGTCCTTGGTACTGGGAGAGCCCACAGCGCCCACGGCTGGCCATTCCCCGGCCACCATACCCAGCCCCAGGCAGACAGAGTGACCCTGTCCCTTTAGTTCAGTGATGGCTGGAGGCCAGAAGGGTGCAGGCCCCAGGGAGGCCAGGACCCCTAGGCCCGAGGAGGCCGCAGTGCAGGACAGTGGTTTGGAATGATCCAAAGTCAGAGAAACAGGGGTCCTAGTGCCTGCTCAGCCTCTTTCTAGCTGGTGATGCAGGTGAGGCTCTCAGCCTCAGTTTCCCCATCTGTACAATGAGGAAATGACTTGGCCTCCTGATGGGCTGTTGGGAGACTTCCCTGCGGAATGGCTTGAGTATCTCTAGCCTGGTGCCTGGAGCGTGTTAAGAGCCCCCTGCCAGGCTGTCACAGTGGTCTTCCAGGGCGCAGGGTCTGGGAAGTCCCTCCTCAGGTTCCCTTCCTGCTGCCCTGCTCCCGGGAACATTCAGCATTGTTTGAGGTGGAGCTGAAGAAGAACCAGGACCACACTGTGTTGCAGGTGACGGAGGCTCAGTGCTGGAAGGAGAGCTGGACATGCTCCATGCCACCGTCTAGGCCTTGTGCTGTGACACCCTGTGAGCCCGCCACAGATAAAGCCTCCTCCTGTATGGATCCAGCTGCTGTGGTTTATTCACTTATTGCTTCATTCACCCAGTCATTCCTTCACTCATTCCCTCACTCACTCACTCCTGCACTCATGTACTCATTCATGCATTCGTTCATTGTTTCACTCTCTCATTCACCCAATAAGCTCTGGTCCCTGCCGTGGGCCGAGCACTGTAACTTCACCAGTATGACCCGACGTGGTCCCTGCCCACCTGGAGCTCACATCCACTGTATGACCTGAAAGAGGGCTGTCCCTCGGGATAGTAGTGGTGATGAGCACCATGAATCCACTTCTGAAAGTAGAGGCCACCCATGCAAAGAGAAGAACGGAGAAAACCCATGCTTGGCACTTCATCGACAAAAAAAATAATTAAAAGTTAAGAAAAATAAAGATATCCTATATTTAACAAAATGTGGGTTCTAATCACAAGTGTGCACTCATTCCTACAACCAAAGAGAAGTAATCCAGAGTGGACTGGGTATTTGTAACACATTTTTACGGCCAATAATAGCATTTCAGTAACATGTTCCAGGGCCTCACGATTTTCCTAAGGCCTCTGTGATCCTCTAACACTTAAATCTTTCTCCTTGGAAGCCTCTGTCCTTTCACCCTCCTTGTTAATGGCTCTTCCACTGCTCGGGGGCCTACCCTGCACGGCCACACTCGTCAGTGAATCTCCACGTTGTTGGGACAGGCTGCCCGCGTTCCTCCCTCAGCCTCACGAGCTCCTGTTGCTTTGGAAAGGTTGGTGTTTTCCTGGGTGATCACCTGGCATCCTTCTTTGCAGCGGTTTGCATCTTCCCATGCTGTGTCTCCTCCGAAGACTCCGGGAGGCAGGCCTTTTGTCCCCATCTTACAGGTGAGGAAGCTCAAGTCCAGAAGCCTGGACGACCTACTCCAAGTCACAGCCAGCGTGGAGCCTCGGCAGGGTTTGGGCCCCCAAAGCAGACAAGGTTGTATCGCAAGTGGTTTGTTTTCAGGTGATGGAGGAGGCCCGAGGGAGACCATGGGGGAAGGGAGCCTGGCGGAGGAGAGCCAGTGCGGGGCCTGACGAGGGAGCACTGAGGTGAGCATCCATCCTAGTCCTGTTGGGAGACGAGATCCCACCCGGACTGGCTCTGTCCCCGTGAGTGGAGGGTTTACCCCGGGTCATGAAGGCTTCTGTGCTACAGGCTGGCACAGGCTTGCAGGAGAGGAAGCTCCCGGTGCAGGAGAGAGCCCTCAGACAGAGAGTGGATGCAGGTGCTCCAGGGGGACACTGTGGGCCTGCTGGGGACTGGCTCCCAGGGACTGCAGGGACTCAAGTGGGCTGAGGGAACTGAAGGGCAGCAGCAGCAATGTCTGCAGCGGGGGTCTGCACACATGTCCCACACTTATGCCCCCAGAAAGGCTGCTCTGCATGGCATTTCTCCTCCCAGATGCGTAGTTGGCCCAAACCGCCCCTCCACTCCACACTCCCAATTCCTTTCCACTCGTCTCAGTTTACTAGAAATTCAGAATATTTTAGTTGGTGTTGGAGCCCAGAGACTTTTGTTTGTCCTGCCCATGTTCTAACATTGCTGGCTTTTTAAAGACCTCAGGGCTTTGACTCCAAAACAGCAAGATGATGAGGATCCCAGAGAGCTTTCTGGAAACAAGACTTTATGCTTTGCAATACTGCCATCCCACCAGCTCTTCTCAAAATCCCTCCGGGACACAGACTCACAATCTTGGGTCCTCAGATTGCTGAAAGGATGAGCCTTTAGAAAGTGATCGGGGTGGGGCGGCAGGACACACCAAATGGTTGAGTGAGGAATTCAGCCAATCCTCTTCCCGGAAAGCCATGATCACACTGGACGCGCTGTCAGAAAACAACTTCTGGGAAGAGACCAAAGACATACAACCAACTGAGGAGCATTTGAAGCTGAGGGAAGAACAGTGAGAGTCGTGGTGTTTTTGCCCAGGGCAGGTCCCGTCCCCACCCCCTCAGTGTGACGGCCCTGTGAGCGGCGCAAGCCTGAAGGGGGGTGGCTTCATTGTCAGAGGTTGCCCACTTGATGTCGCCATGGTTGCGCAAAGCCCGGCCCCTAAGCATTTCTGGAAACAGTAACCATCTCAGTGGCAAGCTGACGTGGAAGGTCAACTTTGCAGCCGCCTGAGGTTGGATCTAGAACAGAGCAGCGAATCAGCCAGGAAGGTGAGACGGACAGCCACACAATGAGACAGACACAGCGGCCTTGATGGGCTGCACATGACCCCAGGGGGTCTGAAATGCTGTGTGCTTGTGCAGGCCTGTGCCCAATCAGGTGAGACCAGGAAGATGGGCATTGTGGGGATGCTTAGAGACCTGCCACCAGCCTAGGCTCTGCCCCCAGGTGTTGCTGCCTCCCAGGAAGTCCAAGTTGACTGACGGGACAATGCCCAGCCCTGTCGAAGTTCCCTGTCCACTCTGGGGCTCCCATGGAGAGAGGCCTTCCCACCTGCAAGCTTCTCCCCAGGTCTTCTTCAGAGGCTGAAACGAGGTGCTCTCAGAGCAGAGAAGATGGTGAGCAGTGAGGAGAGGCTCCTGAGGAGTCGGCCCTCCTGGGGAAGGAAGCAAATGAACTGGGAGGGTGGAGTGGTCCCTGCTTGCTCTGGCCTCAGCCTCTTCAGTGTACATCTCCCTCCTGGAGGAGACAGGAGCCCAGGGAACCCGGGAGAGCACACCCGGGTCACGATGAGCAACACTCCCAAGGAGGAGGATCTGAGCTCAACGCAGGATCAGCCCAGGTAGGAAGGGAGCCTTTCGCAACCAGGACACTCGAGTCAAGGTCAGCGTGCCCCTGCAGGGATGACCTCCCTGCCTGTTCTACACGTCCCTGTGGACCACTGACTGCTTAGGCACTGGCTTCTGACCAACAGACCCAGCACAAGTGACAGGACGACCCTTCTCAGATTCCATCACCGAGGCTGTCATTCTCTCTCACTCGCTCTCTTGTGTTCCCTCTTCCCTCTTCCCTTGTTCCCCTCTCTCAGTCTGTCTAACCCCTGGACCTGGGGACATACATGGACGTCCTGAGCTCCCCTATGCAGAGGCCCACACAGAAGAAAACCAAGGGAGTGCCCTGGCCAACAGACAGAAAGGAGCCGGGTTCTCAGTGAAGCTGCTCCTGACCGAGCCCACAAGAGTAAGCTTGACAGCACATCTCACCCTGTTCCAGCCTCAGTGGAGGCCACAGCCCCAACCTGGAAGTCGTCATGAGCAGAGGGTCCAGCTCAGTTGTGCAGGATTCCTGGTCCACAGAGATGGAGAGAGAGAGAATATTTGCGGTTTAAAGATGCAGGGTGGGGAGCAGTGTTCTCAGAGAGGAGGAGACACCTCACACCATCTCCCAGTTCCTGGGTCTGGCCTGCCCTTCTCCCTCCTCTCCCCTCCAGGCTATCTGCAGCCACAGTGCCCACCTCTCTAACCTCCTCTGGCCAAACTCACTTCTGCCTGGGTGTCTCCACACCAGCAGTGCCTTCTCCCTGGCACGCTGATCACAGATGAGTGCAGCGCTGGGTCCTCCTGTCATTCTGGTCACAGCAAATGTCACCTCAGTCAGGCCTTTCAGACCCTCCTACCCAGTGAGACCCCAGCCCTCCCTGCAGGACACTCTTTATTTTCATTCCAGTTCATGCTCTTCTCTTTCACGTGTCTCTGATTTTGTGCTTTTGTCCATCTGCCTCCAGACTGAGCTCCTGGTGGGCAGGGACCACTGGGTAGATTTCAGTACCACCCTTGGGACCACCAGGGCTCCCGGCCCAGGGTGAGGGCTTGGCACATAGCTGCCGAATGAACAAATAGGGGCATCTTGGATCCCTCCTTCCTGCTTTTGCTCCACTCAGTCGGTGAAGAGGAACACTAGTAATAGGAAGTGCAAGTGGGTCCTGAGGCAGGCGGAGGGTCAGCATGACTTCTGCATGACTCCTCCTTTCTCCAATTGCTCCAACAAAGCTCAGTGGGCACCACTGACACAGGAGGCTGCCACCTGATGGCCAGCACAGGAACCGCAGCCTCGGGAAGGGACAGCACAGCACCAGGCAGGAATGTATTTCTTATGGAGAAATGCCTATCCAAATGCATTGCCCATTTTTCATTGTGCTATTTGTATTTTATTGTTGAGAGGGGAGAATGTATTATATATTCTCAATAGTAGACCCTTATCAGATATGTAAAGATCTGTAAACATATTCTCCCCTTCTGTGAGTCGTCTTTTCACTTTCTTGATCATGTCTTTCAAAGCACTCAAGTTTTAATTTGATGAAGTTGAATTGATCTGTTTTCCCTTTGGTTGCTTATGTGTTGGGTGCCATAATTACAAACACATTGCCTAATCCAGGGCCATGTTTTCTTCCAATCGAATTGTTGAAGTCTCCTGAAGCCGGCTGAAGGATAAGACTGGCCAGAAAGGACATCAGCAAGCAGTGTGCTCCAAAAGTGGGTGGCAGAAACACTCAGAAGAAGAAAACCTTTCCGTTTCTCTTGTTTTCTCTTTATCTTCTCTCCCTTCCTTTTCCTTTCCTTAGATGGTACAGAGCCTGTCCACCCCCCATGGTGGTTGTTTTTCTCCTCAGAGCCCCAGGACAGAGCTGTATCTCTTAGTTGTAGGTCAACCCATGGGGGTTCTTTGCCTGGAGTCCCACGGCAGTTTATTCACATCTATTTCATTCAAATGATTTCAGTAGTGTAATTTATCTGTTTAGGCATATCTGTCTTCCTTGCAGACCCCCAACATTTCAAGACCTTTGGGCACATAGTAGATGCTTAAGTACTTGAGTGAATCCGTGAAGATCTTTTGTTGAATACGATCTAAATAAATACAATACCTACTCAGCACACGAATGCAGGCACTTGAGAGAGAGTTTGGTGTCTGCTGAAGCAGGCTGTGGACCAGCTTAGGGGCTCAGTGCCAAAGTGACCCAATAGATTTAGACAAAATGAACGAGATAATTAACTTCAATTTTACAATTCATGGAGAACAGGAGCAGGATATCTAGGTGTGAATCGGGACTTGATCATTCTTGTTGCATCTTTGGAAAATCCAGTCCTTTTTCTTTCTATGGAAACGTGACTGGCCAAGAGAGTGAACGGAGGACTGGCTTTTAGAAAGGCAATTTTGTCACAGGAAGTCCTGGAGGAAAATATATGGAAGGAGAGCTGCTAGAAACATGGCAGAGACGTTTTGTGTAGAAACCCTAAAATGTGGGTTTACATGCTGTCTGAAAGAGTTGTAACCCAACTTTTCTCCACTACAGATTTGAGCAGCTTTTAAATATCTAGGTATACAAAAGGATTAGAAAGGAAAATAGATCCAACTGAAAGGAATTTCGGATGGAACAATGAAATGATGCTGAAGTAAGCCAGCGCACTGAAAAGAGTTTCAGAAAGACCTGCAGTCTCTAAAGGCAGTGGGCAATGTATCCATCAGGTTTCAAGTAGAAAGGGAAATGGGAACAATTGTCTGTCATCTCATGTCCAGGAGATGACAAGCAACAGTCTCTCAGAGAAGAAAAAGATTTCTTTCCAACCGGTCGAACCAGCCACCTGGGCCAGGCCCCTTTCAAGTGGACGAGTTCCAGAGGAGAGAGCCCCGGGGCCTGCCGCCAAGTTTCCTGGGGCGTGTGCTGGGCCCCCTCAGAGGACCAGGCAGCCTGGCAGCCTGTGTGCCAGAGCTGAGATCTGGCGGCCTCCCACACCCGGTTCCCTGTCCTGCCCCGTCCTCCCGAGGGAGGCCGATGGTCCTGGCAGTGGCGAGTGGGGTGGGGCTGGCTGTGAAGCTTTCCTGGGATGCCCCGGGAGAGGGCGCCGGGGGATGGGCTGCCCCTGGCCAGGTCTGAGGCACTGACCCAGCTCAGGGCTGTCGGGGGCGGAGAGAGAAGCCCCTCCGCCTCTTCCCTGAAGCTTCTTATGGCTGGCCAAATCCTTCACAAGACAGGTTCGCTGGAGAAAATAATACCCAGCTTAAGAACACGTGTACAGGGGAGAAACCCGCGAAACTGAGTCTCTCAACACAATGGCAGAGATTCTCCTCCTATCTCCAGCTGCAGACAAAGGAGGATGTTGGGGGTGCGGTTTGGGCATGTGAGACTGGAGAAGACAATTGTCATGGAGAGGGACATGTAGACGATTGGATTGTCTGAACCGGTTCCCCTGCAGTGGGGTCAGGCCCGGAAGGGACAGCACGGAGGTGACCATGAAGGGGCCTCTCTGTGGTGTGGCTGGCCCCGGGGGGCCGCGCCTGGGGATGGGGATGGAGGGGGGAAGTGGGATGGCCTGTGAGTTGGCAGCAGTGGTGGATGCAGATACTCAGAGGTCAGGGATCTCTCACTCTTTCCCTGCCTGTCTGTCTGTCTGTCTCTCACTCTCTCTCTCTCTCTCTTTCTCTCTCGGGGACCTGAGGAGAAGAGGTGGGCGAGCCCTGCCCGCCTCGCCTACCTGCCTTCCTCTCCCCTGGCCCCTTCTTTCTCCGGCTGCTTTGAGTGCCCTGTGGGCTTGGGTTCAACCCCTGAGGCCAAGGGCGCATGCGCCACCCGCCACCGCCAGGGCCTAGGGCGGGCCTCGGGGGTCCTCAGTGAAGGCCCCGCCCGCCCGCCAGGCCAGGCCAGTCCCAGCTGAAGAAGGAACGCCAACGCCCTGCTGGACTTGGCTTCAGCTGTTGTCTCCCTCCCATCCCCCACTTGCAATCAGCTGGCCGGCCGCTTCCCTTCTTTGGAAGCGGTGGTCTGGACCTGGTGGCCAAAGGCCGACTGGGGTGCCAGGTCAAGGCTCTGCCTCGGCCAGCTGCTTTTGCCCGGGCCTCATTTCTTCCTGGAAAGGCAAAACCACGGCCTCACCCCACGCCCGCACTTGTCGACTCCAGCCAGGTGGAGGAAAGGCTCTGTGGAATCCGAAGGGCCGAGACAGGCTTATGGCCAAGCAGTGAGTGAGGCCCCAGCAGGCCGCCGGCTTGGGGAGCCGCTGCCACACGGGCAGGCCCTTCCGGCGACGGGTCCCAGCATCATCTCTGGAGTCGGGAGGGCCTGGCCTTCCTAGTGCCCAGGCCACGGCTCTGAGGAGAAATCCGCGTTGGAGGGCACGCGTGAGGCCCTCGGCCTGAGGGCGCTGGTGCCACGCCGGGGGCGACTGGAAGGCTGGCTGGGCTCGCCTGCTTTGTCCAAAGGAGGCTGGCCAACCAGCCCAACCGGCCACCTGGGCCAGGCCCCTTTCAAGTGGACAAGATCCGGGGGAAAGGGCCCTGGGGCCTGCCGCCAAGTCCCCTGGGGCGTGTGCTGGGCCCCCTCAGAGGAGGGAGCCACCTGGCAACCTGTGTGCCAGACCTTAGATCTGGCGGCCTGCCACACCCGGCTCCCTGCCCTGCCCACGCCTGCCTCCATCCACTCCACGGAGGACGATGGTGTTGGCAGTGCGAGCGGAGATAGTCGTTAGAGACTTCACTTGGAGTTGTAGTCCAAGAGCATCACAGAAGAGCACTGAGCTTGGGCTCGGCCATTTATCCGCTTTGTAACCTGGCTGAGTTTTCTAGCCTCTGTTCCCGGTCTCTTCATCTAGCAAATGGTGAAAAGAACAACACTGACTATGGCAGGATGTTTTCAGGGTCATGTGAGTTAAGATATGTTCAAGCACAGAGTTTACATTCAGGGTGCAGTCTTTGGCTCAGTAGAAGTCTTCGTTGCTGTTCTTATAATTATCATTATTTCATGTCCTTATCTTCCTCGTGAGTTCCCTGTCAAACCAACCATGATCCACGGTGTCAGCAGTTTGATTCCAGGTCCCTGCTTCAAGGCCTGCAGAGGGAACCTCGTGCTCATAACCTCCTGTTTTGATCCCAGTCTCTGGAGGGATGTCTTGACCTCTATCTTGTCTGCACTGAGGCACGGAATGGGGTCCCACACCCAACTCTGCGTCTCCTCCTCTTAGATATCTGATGCTTTGAAAAGACTGTTTACTGTTCACTCGGTGGACTATACTCCTTGACATGAACAACGCACGGGAGGGAGGAGGGAGGAAACACTGGTCCATGTAGGGCTCTGAGTTGACCATAACACAGAGTACAGTTGATCAAGGGCCAAGGTAGAGTTCCTTAACGCAGAGATCTGCCGAGATGAGGGTGTTCTGATGTGACACCACCTGACAATAAAGCAAACACGTAAAAGCATATGTAGTGGTCAAAGGGAAAGCACACAACTAAAAGAACTGATCCCATGAAATACACTATTCTATTGGTTTATGTATCAAACGAATGATAGGAAATAGCCAGGTGTAGAGATGGTAGAATGGATCAATGTCATAGAGAATTCTTTTAACAGTAGTTCAAGCCTTTTGTTTTACATCATTGATTGGGGTACTATTTTCATCTTTTCCTTTCCTAGTGTCTCCATCGTTCTCAACTTTTCCAAGAGCTATATTTACATTATCCTCTAAAATTTTAGGGAAATTTTAAAAAAGTTATGACACGTTTTAAGTTGTTGATGTTGTATATGGGAGGAGCACTAGATTGCAAGTGAATAAGCGATCATTAGAGTTGTAGTTTGGTAAAGGATGGTAGTTGGAATTGATACCAGGATGTTCTTAACCCAGTTTTTACTTCATTATTTGATGTAGATATCCAAATGCCAGAGCCGGTCATTTTTAATGTAATAACTTGTCTCATTTTAGAATATGTGTTCTTGGAGAGGGTGATGCAGGTAAGTAGAAAATAATTTAATGTAGTGACTTGTTTTTCTCCAATGGATCTCTTACAACCCCAACAGCCATATAGCATTCTTTTGTCCGAATGACCTGATGGCACTTTCTTAACTTTTCTTGCTGTGACTCTAGCAGTCTAGGGTCACACCACCTTCTCTCTCCTAGTCATGCTTTCAGTTGTAAGAGTGACAGTGTCAATAGTATAGTGAACAATTGGCACACACTCTACTCTTTTCTAATATATGTATACATATATATATCTCAACTGCAAACTTTGGTAACATAACTGTTAAGGTGTGAACTATCTGCAGTGCCCTTAACGACTGATGGTTACACATGATCGTGTACTGACATCATGGTTAAAACCCTTCTTTGCAACATGTGGCCCCTTTCAATTTTATTGTAAAGGAGAGGGTTCAATGACTTTTTTCTTTTGGAATAGAAAGACTTGCCTTTCCATCTTAGAAAATTGAGAACTGGTTTTTTGCCTTTTTTCTTTTTTTGTCTTCAGCTCCTCGTCCTACTGGTTACTAACTCACACGTCCAGTTACTTCAGATTTATGGTGCTACCCCCTTTGCCTTTTTCATGGCTCTGACATTAATTTTTCCATAATCCCTTCTGTGAACGAGGTTTCTCTCCACGCTCATCTAGCGAGGAAGGCACCGATCCTCCTTTCGGTGAACTTGGAGACAGAGGCCAAGGTGAAGCCTCGGTGCCCCTCCACACCAGTGAGCTGCAGAAGGGCTGCAGAGTCCTGTGAATCTTTGGCTCCCCTCCTGGCTCCCTCCAGACTTGGCATTGTCTGCACGGAGGAGCCCGGCTAGGTACAATCGAATTGTTGAAGTCTCTAGAAGCCGGCTGAAGGAGAAGACTGGCCAGAAAGGACATCAGCAAGCAGTGTGCTCCGAAAGTGGGTGGCAGAAACACTCAGAAGAAGAAAACCTTTCCGTTTCTCTTGTGTTCTCTTTATCTTCTCTCCCTTCCTTTTCCTTTCCTTAGATGGTACAAAGCCTGTCCACCCCCCCCCCATGGTGGTTGTTTTTCTCCTCAGAGCCCCAGGACAGAGCTGTATCTCTTAGTTGTAGGTCAACCCATGGGGGTTCTTTTCCTGGAGTCCCACGGCAGTTTGTTCATATCGCTTTCGTTCACATTATTTCTGTCGTGTAATTTATCTGTTTAGACATATCTGTCTTCCTTGCAGACCCCCAACATTTCAAGACCATTTGGCGCCTAGTAGATAAGTAAGGACTTGAGTGAATCAGTGAAGATCTTTTGTTGGAAAAGATCTAAATACAATACCTACTCAGCGCCCGAATGCAAGCACTTGAGAGAGAGTTTGGTGTCTGCTGAAGCAGGCTGTGGACCAGTTTAGGGGCTCAGTGCCAATGTGACCCAATAGATTTAGACAAAATGAACGAGATAATTAACTTCAATTTTACAATTCATGGAGAACAGGAGCAGGATATCTAGGTGTGAATCGGGACTTGATCACTCTTGTTGCATCTTTGGAAAACCCAGTCCTTTTTCTTTCTATCGATATTTGACTCATCCCAAGCAGCTGCCTTATTGGTATTTATGGGAAAATCAAATTGAAAAGAAAACCCAGAAAAGTATAACGGGTAGCCTTAGGGAATGTCTTAATAAAATAAAAGAACAAATTCGGAGTTAGAACAAAGATTGAATGTCAAATTTACTGGAAATTCCCTGTCTCCTTCCTCCTACACTCCCTATATCCCCAACTCCCTGTCCCTGACTCCCCAGAACATCTTTTGGATTTCTGGGCCCCTGGCCCAAATCCTCCCCATCAAGACTTATCTCCTCAGCCACCTCCTCAACCAGTTCCCTTAGGTCCCAGAACTCCAACTTCTCCGACGTTCTTTCAGGTGCCTGTTTTAACTTCTTTCACTGTTGAAGACTTACAGGGGGCGCTTAGGCCTGACCTCCAAGCAAGGGGCATCCAGGTTATTTGTGTAAATGTTGAAAACCAGGAAATAAATTTAGTAGAAACACCCAGGAAGGGCAAGAAGGTTCGTTTTGCTGTGTCTTACAACTCCTCCTACTTTCCAGGGCTTTGTAATCAGGCTCTGTCAGCTTCAGACATTCCTATGCAGTATCCACTGAGGATGTATCCTGGACCTCCGCTGCAGAGAATTCATGTCCCCTGGACAGCAGCTGATCTTTTAAATTATAAAACTCTCCTGCTTCCATTGTCAGAAGACCCTACTAAATTTAGAGAAGAATTAGAAAGATTAGTGGCTATTCATAGCCCCACCCACCGAGACCTTGACTGGCTGCTAAGGGGCGTTCTTCCATCCCATGACTACACTGTAGTTATCAGACAGGCCAGACGGCCCCCTAGCAAAAACCCCCCTCATAGAGGAAATACATGGCCAGACCCTCTCCCAGACCCTCCTGCAGATAACCAGGAAGTGGCACAGCTACGGGCTGATATTCAAGGTTTAATAGGAGCGATTCTAGAGGCGTTTCCTCCTAAAGTTAATCGGTCAAAAATTGAATTATGCACTCAGAACGAGGGGGAACAACATAAAGCTTTTGTTGAACGGTTTATTCAGACTTTCCAAAGACACACTGCATTGAATCTGTAAGCTTTAGAGCATAAGAATCTCCTAATTTCTGCTTTAGTTGGAAATTTTCTTCCTGATATAAAGAAACAAATTCAAAACCGTGTAGTTGTTTGGGCAGGACAACCATTAAGTGTAATAATGGTGGCTGCTACACAATTCTTTGAAAATTGTCAGCAAGAAAACAAACAAACAAAAAGAATTAAAGACAACTCTTCTTGCTTTGCAAATTGAATCTTTTGAAAAGCAAAAATTCAACCCTGAAAGTAAACTAAAGCCTACTCAGAGGGCTCCCTATTTGCCTTCCGACAATTGTAGGTATTGCAAGAAACCAGGGCATTGGTAAAGGGCATGTGCCGCTCTTAAGAGAAGGGAAAGTTTTGTGGGAGATTGGGATTTGGCCACCCTGAAATCTATCTCTTTACCTTGGTTGTTTTTTCTAGGGACATTTGACCTCCCCCACTAACTGCCTAAAGAATTTGACATGGTGGCTCCTTCCTGGAACAGATCTATCATGATGGCTGTAAAGATAATGTAGGGTAAATGTTACAATAGGAAAGGCACCAACAAGCCCCTCTTATCAGAAGTTCTGTCTCTCTGGCCACATTCTCTGGATGACCCTGCGAAGAGTTGCCAGACAATCATTTATATTTATAAGGGAAATCTCCATGTGTAAAGGTATCTCCCTCTCTGTTTGGAGAAGAGAGGGGGATGAGCTCATTTCTAGTGACTTATCAATGTAGAAGATGAGGCCTTGAGCTACATAATAAACCTTACTCTTGTTTACTGTACTTTAGTGGTAATCTCCTGTAACTGACTCCCCCCACCCCCAAAATCCTCCTTTGTCATTGGCTGAAAATGATATTTAAGACGAGAATTTCTGCTATTGTGTTGAGAAACGCAGTGTCCCTGCTTTCTCCCATGTATACATGTGATTAAACTTGGTATTATTTTCTCCTGCTAACCTGTCTTGTTGATTATTTGGCCAGCCAGAAGAACCTTAAGGGAAAGGGCAGAGGGAGATTCTCTCTCTTCCCCCGGCAGTTTAAAAAATGTTCCCGCTTGACCCCAGCACCACCAAAAGGCTCATTTTTCTCCACCTGAGGGACATTTCTCCCTCAAATGATAGGGTCAGCTGATCCTTAGTTGCACTCCTGAGCCTACAGTTAAACTTAAAATAGAGGATCGGAAACTGGATTTCTTAATTGACACTGGTGCGACATTCTCTACTATCCATTCAAAGATTTATCTCTACCTGTTACCTCTGATTCTATCAAGCTGTTAGAGTCTCTGGACAGCCTATTTCACTGCCCATATCTAAGCCCACTCCAATATATTTAGGCCCCCTTAACACTCATCATGCTTTTTTAGTTTCTGACTGTTCACCAGCAAACCTTTTTGGCCGAGATTTGTTATGTAAATTCAATGTCACTATAAATTGTAATGAAAAAGATGTTTTTATCTCCTTGCCTTCTGACCAAGCCCCAAGTCTCCTACTTTCCATGATGGAAACTTGTCCTGATTTAAATCCTTCTGAGGAAGATGAGTCTTTAAAGAATGTCCCAACCAGTCTTTGGGCTACACATGCAAATGAGGTACGATTGTTGCTTAGTGCTGAGCCCGTGCATGTTACTTGGAAAAAAAATAAACCGTTTCCATCAGTAGCCCAATACCCGCTCTCCAGAGATGCCGAGCGAGGAATTCAACCCGTAATAGACTTCCTTTTGCAACAGGGTGTACTAGCTTTTACTTCCTTGCCCTGTAACACTCCAATCTTGCCAGTAAAAAAGGAAGGCAAATTTGACTCAGACGGGAACCAAATCTATAGATTTGTACAAGACCTCAGAGCCATAAACTCTTTTGTAATTCCTCGGCATCCTGTGGTCCCTAATCCAACTGTCATCCTGACCTCAATACCTGCTGATGCAGCCTGCTTTACAGTAGTTGACCTCTGCTCAGCTTTCTTTTCAATCCCATTACACCCTGACTCACAATTTCTTTTCACATTTACATTTAAAGGGAGACAATTAACATGGACTCGAATACCTCAGGGATATTGTGAGTCCCCCTCAATACTTTCCCAGGTCCTTAAAGCTGACTTGGATTCTGTAGTCTTTACTCAAAGCTCCACTCTTGTTCAATATGTTGATGACCTTTTACTCTGTAATCCAACTAAGCAGGGGGCTCTTACAGATTCTCTTATTCTCCTGAAAGCCCTAGCTGAACGAGGCCATAAAGCCTCCAGGTTTAAACTTCAGTGGGTGCAAATGACTGTTACCTACTTAGGGCATGAGATATCTCAAGGCATTCAAAAGCTAACCTCCAAAAGCCTTGAGTCAATTTTATCCATCCGTCTCCCCAAAACAAAGAAACAGCTACGTAAATTTCTAGGAGCTGCTGGTTACTGCTGCCAATGGATTCTTAATTTTGCAGCCCTTGCTAAACCTCTGTATTCTCTTCTCCCAGATATCACCCCAGAGCCTATTTCCTGGCCCTCAGAAGCATTAAACTCCTTTGAGGCCTTAAAAATAGCTTTGTCCATGCCTCTGGCTCTTGGCTTACCTAATTTTGACAAGCCTTTTCATCTATACTGTCATGAAAATAATGAAATTGCTATAGGCATTCTAGGGCAATCTTTTGCCTCTCAAATACATCCTATAGCATATTTCTCATGCCAACTAGACCCTGTGGCATCAGGCATGCCCCCATGCTTACGTGTGGTGGCTGCAGCTGCCACCCTGATTGATAAGGCCAGTACTCTTACATTAGGCTCTCCCATTCACCTCTATGTCCCACATTCTGTGTCAGCTATTTTGCAAGTTCATAGGACACAACACGTCTCTACACGGTGACAGACCACCTATGAACAGGCTCTTTTAACTAACCCTTCCATCATCTTACATCGTTGCAACACTTTAAATCCAGCTACTTTACTGCCCCTTCCTGATGATGGAGAGCCCCACTCCATTCCACATGATTGCCTTGCAACTATAGAAATGGTCTCAAAGCCATGAGAGGATCTCTCAGACATCCCTTTAGACAATCCAGACTTACTTCTGTTTTGTGACGGCTCCTGTAAACGAAATTCCCGGGGAACCATAATAACTGGTTATGCCATAGTTTCCCCACATGAAACTCTTGAAGCTTATTCTTGGCCCACCATAAGATCAGCCCAAGCTGCTGAACTCATAGCTCTTACTAGGGCCTGCACATTAGCAAAAGAAAAACTGCCACTATTTACACAGACTCCAAATAGGCTTTTGGAGTCTGCCATGTTGTTGGCACAATTTGGAAATCCCGTAGATTCTTAACCTCTGCAAGAACTCCTATTGCTAATGGACACTTAATTACAGCCTTATTACAAGCTATTCACTTTCCTTCAAAAATTGCCATTGTTCATTGTTCAGCCCATACTAAGGAGACTGATGTCATATCTTTAGGGAATGACAGGGCTGACAGAGCTGCTAAACATGCAGCTCACTATGGACCCCCTTATCCGTTTTCCACCCAATTTTTAAACCTGCCTTTATCCCTGACTGATGTTATTAACTATCAGACAAATGCCCCACAATCTGAAAAAGACAATTGGATACAAAAGGGTGCCAAACAGTTATCAGATGGATTATACATTGGACCAAATGGACTTCCAGTAGCTCCTTTTCATTTGACTTTTTGGCTTGCACTTATCTCCCACCAAATGGGACATATGTGCAAACGGGGGATAGCTAAAGAACTAAAAAACAATTGGTTTTGCCCTGGCATCCGTAAAATTTCTGACCAAATCACCTCCCAGTGCACAACTTGCAAATCTTACCAAGTTTCTGGGAGAAATCGGTGTGATCCAGGAAGTCCTCCCAGGCCTACGCTGCCTTTTGCAGCACTCCAAATGGATTTTATGGACGTGCCCTCAGCTTTAGGTTACTCTCACTGTTTGGTTATTGTCTGTATGTTTAGTAGATGGACCGAATGCTATCCGACCAGACATGCAGATGCCACAACAGTGGTAAAGAAATTAATAACTGAAGTTATTCCTCGCTTTGGCATTCCTTTATAGATTGAACCAGACCAAGGAACTCATTTTACAGCAGAGATAAACCACTTGCTTGCAAAAACTCTGGGGTATTCATTAAAATTTCATACCCCATATCACCCTCAGTCATCAGGGCAAGTGGAACATAAAACTCTAGATATAAAAAGAACTCTAGGAAAAGTCTGTCAAGAAACTGGACTTAAATGGCCAGAAGCTCTGCCCTTGGCCCTTATGAAGATTCAAAATACTCCAAACAAAAGGCATGGACTGACTCCTTTTGAAATAGTTTTTGGATGTCCGATGCCTACTGGCGTCTCTAAACCTTCAATTCCTGGATTAAATGAATATTATGGGAACTTAAGTGAACAATTTGATGCTATGACTAGTTATATACAAAAATTAACTAGTATACTTGAAGCATATCGTCAACAGGTAAAAGAGGCGTGGCCCCCACCTTCTGACAAGCCTTGCCATCCCTTTCGACCAGGAGACCGGGTGTACATCAAGGCCTTTAGAAGAAAACACGCACTGTAACCTCGCTGAGAAGGACTTTATGAAGTCTTACTGACGACCTGCACTGCCATCAAAATAAAAAAAAATATTCCTGGATCCATGCAAGCCACACCAAAATAGACCCAGAACGTCGCTCTCAAGACAGCTGAGAGATAATCCCCACAGGTGACCTTAAACTAAGGATTTCGAGGGCCAAAACCCAGACCCCAGAAGCAGCCGACAAGATCACGGATCAAGAAAACCTTCTTTGACCCATTTCCTCCACCTTGCTTTAAAACTCAGGATATATATACACACTCACACACACAAACTATTAGTGGATATATATATACGTATATATATATACAATGTATATATATATACATATATATATATATATATATTTTTTTGTGAGGAGATCAGCCCTGTGCTAACATCCGCCAATCCTCCTCTTTTTTTGCTGAGGAAGACGGCCCTGGGCTAACATCTGTGCTCATCTTCCTCCACTTTATATGGGACGCCGCCACAGCATGGCTTGCCAAGCAGTGCGTCCGTGCGTGCCCGGGATCCGAACCAGCGAACCCCGGGCCGCCGCAGTGGAGCGCACGCACTTAACCGCTTGCGCCACCGGGCCGGCCCCTATATATTTTTTTTAATCATTTATTAGAGAGCTGACTGGAGAGTGCTGGTCTCTACCTGTCCCTCTTCCCCTCTCTAAGTCTCTGCTATGGGCTCTTTTCCGATCTGTGTCTTGCTTTTACTAACCCTCTCCTTTTCAACAGGTCAGGCGGGCATAGACCAAACACCCCCTTATGCCAGTTTACCAAGCCCTAGCCACGCTAACTAATCAATCTGACTGTTGGTTATGTCAACAGCTAGATAGTGCAAAAGAACCTGAACTAGTCTTTGTTCCTGCTGATATGAACACCTGGTGGACTAAGTACGGAAAATGGATGAATAACAGAGTATGATATCCGCAGCAAGGGAAACCTCACTCTGCTTCATCTCCTGGTGAGTCACTTGGGCCCCAGAAAGACTACTTAAAAGGTCAAAGACTGTCCCTTGCCCAAGTACAAGCAATAAGTGAAAGTTTTTCCCTCTGCATTGAAAGTAAACATGGCGCTGGACCTTTCCTGGGTGACATACCGAGACAATATTGCAGTCAAACTCTGTGGTTTGATTCCGCAGGTGGCATCTTCAGAACTCTCAAGGGAATTGTAAGTGACTCTATCACTACTCCCTCTGGCACAAACATTTGCCAAATCACCAAGTGCTCTGGATGGCTTACGAGCCACCCGTGTGCAACTTGGGGTATAGCAGCTATCCACATGGTTAAGCTGCCCAATGCCACAGACTATATATGGGTGGATCAAAGATCTGGACTCACCTGGTCAGGTGAAAAGACCAGGCTTTATAGCTGCCAAAATCAGACTGCAGGCCTCCTCTACCAGCTGTTCTGCAATCTGTTCTGTTCTCGCAGACTGACAGGAGCTCATGGGAAATGGAGATGTTTAGGTAGTAACAGTGCAAGTGGCACAGATCATGAAATAGTCCAGATCCTGGGAACTACAGACTCAATTCTAACCTTGTCTTTAAACTACACTGGTCTTTTCATTTTATGCGGCAACAAAGTGTATAAAGGATTCCCACCTAATTGGTCAGGACGATGCAGACTTGGATACCTGGCTCCTTCTGTCACCAAACACTCCACCTTAAATGCCAGCCAAATTACAAACTTGGGTTCGTTTGTTCATAAGATTGTGCCACATAAACGTGTCAGTCGAGAAATCGTGGAAAATCCACTTGTATATCACAACTCCAAGTTCTTTTCAGCCTTGAGAGTCCTATTCCCCAGCTTTGGAGATTATGAGTTGGAAAAGGCAATCTTAAATCTCTTTATGGTAATGGAGCAAGAGTTCAACACCACCATGCAAACCTTGAACATACTCCAGTCAGAGATTAACAGCCTAGCATCTGTGGTGCTCCAAAATTGACGTGCTCTGGATGTACACACTGCCCAGCAAGGAGGAGCATGTGCAATCATTGGAGAAAAATGTTGCTTTTATGTGAATCAAACAGGTCAAGTAATATCTAACTTAAATCTATTAAAAGAGAAGATTGACATTTTTCATCAGATAAACGAAGCTCACACATTTTATTGGACTGACTTATTTCCAGGACTGGGGGACTGGTTTAATGGAGTGTGGGGAAATGTGCTCCGATTTGTTCTTTTCTGTTTGTTCATCCTCATTCTAATCTGCTTTCTTTTCTCTCTTTGCAGACTTCTTATCACTCGGATACTAACACGATTTCTCTCTCCACAGTTACCAGCTCAGCTTTTAATATGTGAAACTTTTAGGGAAGTTTCAGAGGAGGGAACTGTTGGTGCTCAGGGCAAGCTACCCCAGGAAGCACCACTCTGGTATGCGGATTATTTCAAGCTGAAGACAATAAGGACTCAGAGAACTCAGGAAGAATATTTGAGTTTCCCCTCCCAAACTGCCTAATGAATTTAAAACAAAAGATCTGTTTCAGGAAGGAGTTATTATCATGACTGCTATAAAGATAATGTAGGATAGAGGTTACAATAGAAAAGGCACCAACAAGCCCATCTTATTGGAAGTTCTGTCTCTCTGGCCACAGGCTCTGGATGGCCCTGCGAGGAGTTACCAGACAATCATTTACAAGGGAAGTCTCCATTTGTAAAGGTATCTCCCTCTCTGTATTGGGAAGAGGGGGGACGACCTCATTTCTAGAGACTTATCAATGTAGAAGGTGAGGACTTAAAACCGCATAATAAATCTTACTCTTGTTTACAGTGTTTTAGTGATAATCTCCTGTAACTAACACTCCCACCCCCAACATCCTCCTTGTCTTTGGTTGGACATGGTATTTAAGACGAGAATCTGCTATTGTGTTGAGAAACGCAGTGTCCCTGCCTTCTCCCATGTATAAGTGTTGTTAAACTTGGTATTATTTTCTCCTGCTACCCTGTCTTGTTAATTATTTGGCCAGTCATAAGAACCTTAAGGAAAAGGGCAGAGGGAGATTCCCCCTCTTCCCCTGACAGTGGTGATGCAGGTGGGCTCTCAAGGTTACGCCTATATTGTGGAAGCAAGCAATCAAGTATTTAATGGAAGCATTTCTATGTAAAAGAGAGAAAAGCAAGGTTAATGGTTGGAGCAAGTTGTAAAGCAGTTTCTGAGTATAGGGGACAGCTAGTTAAGAAGAATTTTAGATGTCAGCATCAAAGCATCTTTTGCAGTTTAAAATGTCTCTGATGATGTCATCGGGTAATCTCTTAAGTTTATATCAAGTCCATGAGCTTCAGTTTGTAAGGCTTCAGGGAAAAGGGCAGGTTCAGTTTTCAGTGATTCCAAATGAAAATGATGGAAAAAATGAAAAACGTTAGTTTGGACACCTGTAGCCAGATATTTTAGGAGACTAGAAGAAATCAGGATCCAGTCCAGTCAACAGATATAAAACAAAAACCTTAACAGACAATTAACAAAACTAGGATCTAATATCCGCAAATGTACACTACAGTTTTTACTGAAATATAATTTTTCTTTCTAAGATCACCCTCATTTTTATCAAAGATAGACAAATTAAAACTAACTAGTTTGCAAAATAAGTCTAGTTCCAATAGTGTTGGCCCAATTATTTACATAAGTACAGCAAGAATAGCAATTGATCACATAGGCTCTTTTAAGTCTGCTTTGCTGGAACTTTTTATAAGGAATCTCAGATTGAACTTTAAAGGCCTCTCCAGGCCAGAAAAGCCAAGCCAAAGATTTTGTCATCAGACTTTGCCTGTAATACCTACAGATTTGGGTGAATTCCTCTGTTCCTAGGTTCCCCCAAAATATTTCGAGGTTCCTTGTGTTTGCCAGATAAGTGACATTCTTTACTTATCCTGGTAAGTGCTGCTTGGAACATAAGGTACCAGGCCAATATTTCCACGTGGCTTTATTCCATAAAGTCCAATCTTCATTCCTCAAAAGCTGTATGGTTATATCGCAAATATGATCTTCCAGTCACAGCCTTGGTAATATAACCAGTGTTTCCAATTATGTCCTGTTATAAGGAGAACAGATTCTTATTGAACTTATGCAAATAACTATATTGCCATGAAAACAACAATACTCACTTACTAAGAGTTTCCAAATTCGAGAGATCAGATCTAAGAAATAGAGAAATATTTCAATTTTACTTACAAAAATATCATTTACCAGATTGTTATAAGTCATAGCTAGCTCAGGAGAAAAGAGAAAAAGTTTTCCTTAACTCTGAAAAATCAAAACATTAAAAATTCAGCAATACTTCAAATGAAAAATCATAAAAATTATAATCATCCTTATCAGTTCATTCAGTCCTGTGTAATCCATTCTTGATCCCAATCTTTCTGTTAGCAGCTTCATGAAGTTATCAGTCTTTCCATCAGGTTTCTGTAATTTCTTACCAAGGTCAGTTTTATGATCAGAAAGTTTGTCAGAAACCTGTACTCCAGTGTAAATGCCAGAGTCCTTTCCATGAATTTTTCTGAAGTTGAAATATTTTGCAAAAGCATTAGAGCAAAGAAATAAGTCTGTAAACAACAAGACCTCAAAATGGCAATTGACAGAGAAATTTGATTAATTTTGTGACACACAACACTTTAAAATAATAATAACCAGAATTATGACTGATAATCAGGACAGATCAGAATTTCAGTAATGTTATACAATTTTAAAACACCTATGTCGATAACATTTACCCACATAATAGCACCTAAGCAGACTTATCATCACTTGTCTGACAATGCTTTCCATGTAATTTAACATACGGAATAAGCCTAATAAGTTTAGTATCTTTCCCCTGAGAGGAAGAGAGCAAATTTCTTTAAGAAGTTGCAGGGCCCTTTGAAAATTCTCAAAGAAAAAAAGTAAAAAAAACACTTTATTTAAGATATGAATTTTGGGGAGCTTGTCAAAAATAGAAAACGTTAAAGCAAAGAGAGCATTAACAGTCCAAAAACCTTAATAGAGAAACCTCAGTCTTTTGAACACAGGAAATTATTTTAACAGTTTTTTTTTTCTGTCTTTTAGGTAGACTTACCCAAAGGTAAAGAAAAATCTTTTATAACCTCTTTATCAAGTTCAAGAAAATTATCCTTTTAAGAGAAATAAGACCAAATTATAATTTTGTACCAGCTTCCTTCTGATATTAAAATTCATTTACTTAATTAAATTCATTTCAATCTGAGCAAACTTGACCATACAAAAACTCCTTTTCCAGAATTCCTCTTCCACAAACCTATAACTTTCTTTTTACATTCAGAATTTGTCCCATGTCTTTCTTTTCCCTCCTACTACTTGAAGACAAATTTATCTTTCTTAATCAAATAAAATATTTCCATTCTTTGTTCATTCTTTATACATCTTATTTTCCTTGTACACAGACATATTTTTTCTTAATATTTAGTAGCTTCAATCACATATACTAATTAGAAATTTTAACTCTTAGAAACCCCAATTTGTAAGTAAAAACTAAGTAAACCATTATAAACTTTCTTTTACATTAGTATATTGTGGCTTGGAAAATTTATAAACACTTCATAACTTCTAGAAATATGTTACTTTATAGTACAATCTTTTAATAAAACACATGTTTACCAATAGACCCAAAACACCTTTTAGTTTTCCTGTAATGAAAAGCCCAAAGTAGACAATCGTGAGTTTAGCAATCAATGTCTAATATCTTATCTTATTTGGAAATGATGATACTCAGTGAATTTTTATCACAAAATTTAGCAAAACTCTAAAGTTTTAAGTCACCAAAAAGATTTTGGAAGATGTAACCACCATAACACATAATTATTATTTAAAGTTCACCCAACATTCATCTTTTTCACAACTATTTAGTTACTTGTTCCCAATAATTATTTAGATTGTCTATAAGACTTCATAAGACATTAGATAAAATTAGCCATCATTTAAATTACTATTTTTGTTAACCAGTTCTGTAATAGAAATAACATCAGTTTTTTGTACAAAAGTTCATGTAAATTTCATCACCTCTTATACCTTTAAACATAGTTATCATTAAGATTTTTATCAATAGGTGTTGGTCTTCTAATTTTAGACAAGGGAAGCATTCCCAGTCAGACATTTTAAAACATACACAGGCAAAGTTGATGTAACCTCTTTATATAAAATTAGCTCAAACATTCCAACCTTTATAATCTTATCAACACTTACACTTTTACATGTTCTCAATTCAATTGTAACCTGAGTCAAGCTCTTAAGGCTATTTAAATTTTTCCCTTCCTTTTTATGGCCCTTTTTTAGGTACCAATTAAACAATTGTGTGAGAGCTCTCAAAACATATTTTTTTCCCCCAATTTAGAAGTTTTCCCAATTCAAAGGATCTGTCGTCGGGCCATTGACGAGTAGGATCTTCATTTGTCTATTTATTCCAATAGTGACTCGATCCAATAAGCCTTTTTAAGGAAAGACCCGGTGGTAACTTTCCCATGCTTAGAATAAATCTTTACCATGGACGCAAGAGGCGTCCCTGGTGAGGGCGCAGATGATGTAGCCCCCATGATCCAAAGAATTCACTCCCAAAGATATTCAGAGAAAGTAAAGACCTTCGTTACACAGGCGGTAAGGATGGTGTAGTGAAAACGGTGTCTCCAGTCTCCTACAATAGTGTGGGACGCCTCCAGTCACAGAGCCGCTAATCTGTGACACCGGGCAGGCAATATTGGAATGGGATTTTTCCAGCACTAACAAGCAACTAAGGTTAAGACGACAAAAGCCCTTATGGACTAGGTCCTTTATGACAAACTCCCCTGAGAGCTTGGCACAGCCAGACAAAGAGACAGTTCAGAACCCCAGTCTATTCGACTGGCCACCAAGGGGCACCCCGGTAAATGCACCTTCCGTATGGTGGAGACCAAGGAGAATATTCTCACTGGTCACAAAGCCAAGTTTTCTCAGGACACAGAACAAGACAGAAGGAAAAACCTCATCCGGTTTTTTTCTTATGTGCACAATGACAGCTTTAGCCACGCCTTAGGTCTCTTTGAGTCAGAATAATACCTGGGGGGGGAGATGCCACGGGGTTGGGGACTGTGTGCTTTACAGAGTACCTCGTCATTGCATGGACATTTTCTTGCAGTTGGCGGGGGACCTCTGTCATCTACCCCGTTCCGTGACCCAACTTATCCTGTCACGGGAGTCTTCTGAAAGTGGCGAGTGCCCTAATGGCTCTTAACTGCTCGACCTGTGCCCACCAAATTTGCGACCTTTTTGGCTTCCAAGATGCCCTTGGCAATGGCCTTCACTTCATGTGCATATTAACCCACAGCAAAGTTTGTCTAAATAGACGCCAGTCTGGTGAGACCCGCAAACTCATCAGTCTGTGGGGCCGGCCCGGACATTAGGCTTATAGGGTCTATGCCTGCGTCCTACCCTATGGTATTTCCTTCTTATGACACACGATACAAAAGACAGAGACAAAAGAGAAAAACAGAGACAATCTCTGGGAGGAAAAGGGATCAAGATCAAAACCAAGAGTACTCTACCAAATTTACCAGTGTCACTAAAAGCACAAGAAACTAGTTTCCCAAATATTTGCTCCTGCTAATCTAAATTTTGAAAGAGAAAAAATTTCTCACCACCTCCTTCCACCGGACTCCACAGGTAGAGATTCCGGGAGGCTGACGTGGTAAGAATCTTACATTTTGCCGGCTATCGTCAGGGGGTCCCGTATTTCATCCCCTGCAGTAATCTAGGGAGAAGGCATTTCTTCCAGCCAGAGAACGTAACTTGCCATGCAGTGTAGCCCCACGTTGGGTGCAAAAACTGTTGAGGGAGTGAGAGAATCTCCCTTTTCCCTTTTCTTAAGGTTCTCATGGCTGGCCAAATAGTTAACAAGACAGGTTAGCAGGAGAAAATAATACCAAGTTTAATAACATGTATACATGGGAGAAACTCAGAAATGAGCAACTCGTCCCTCTGTCTAAGCTGCCCGATTAAGTGTTGTAGCTAAAGAGGAGGAAGGTCTTGGGGGTGGGTAGTGGTCTAGGACCACAGAGGGCAAGAAGACAACTCACATGGAGATAGAAATGCAAATGTTTGCCTGACAACTCTTCCCAGGGTCATCTATAGATAATGTGGTCAGTGAGAGATACAGTTTTTGATAAAAGGGGCTTGGTGCCTTTCCTATTGTAACCTCTATCCTACGTTATCTTTACAACCATCATGATAATAACTCCTTCCTGAAACAGATTTTTTGTTTTAAATTCTTTAGGCAGTTTGGGAGGGGAAATTCAAATATACTTCCTGAGTTCTCTGAGTCCTTATTGTCTTCAGCTGGAAACAATACACACACCAGGGTGGTGCCTAATGGGGTAGCTTGCCCTGAGCACCATTACCTCCATTTATAAGGATGCCCCCTTTATATAGATTCTGTACAAAATTGCAAAGATCACGTTTTCCTTTTTAAAATTTATTTGTTTTAACTTTTAATAGTGAGAACTTTAGTGTTGGGTAAACTGCTGCACAATTACTGGAAATGCTGAGAGTCTTTTTGAAAAGTGTAGAAGTCTAAAGATAATGAAAAGTACATTTCTCCAATGTCAAGTCCCTTGATGATCTGATAGGCGTCTGTCTAGTTGTACCCGGAAGAGATGGAAGATTGAACACCAGCACAGCACACAAGGAAACAGGCTGCCAACTTGAGGACTTCCCATGGACCACAGAGTGCCTAGCAGACTCTTGGAGATTAAATCTGGGCTTTGTCCATGGGTTGTCCCTGAGAGGAAGATTTTGCTTAAATGACCAGAGAATAGACAACGTATTTTGTTGATAATAATTCTTACCATGTAAATTTCTTTATAAATCTCTGAATAAAATAAAAAAATTTAATCCTCATAGAAATCAACTCTTACTGACAAGCCCCACAGCCTTCTCTAGAGAGCTCAACAGAAAATGTCTCCACTGACTGTGACTTGCTCTTCTCTGAAAGCCAGCCAGCACTTCACTGATAGCCCTGGATAAGGAAGGCCAGATACAATTCTTTGAAGATATTTAGCTGAATTCAGAACCAAAAATCCTACCTCCAGTTGGCTCCTCTGTGAGAATGGATGGCCGGCCTTGTTTCACAGCCTGAGCTGTTGAGGTTTCATATGAGATAAATTGCTCTGTTCTCCAGGGATGGAAAAATTGGACTGTGACATAGATTCAGGGCTTAGATTTTGCAGGTAAAGATAGGGTCATAGAGGGGAATAAAGATTTCAGCAAATTGGTTTGTTGTTCTCTACAATGGAAATAATTTAAGAAGCAGATAGTCTCTCACTCAAACTTCTCTTCCCTGTTCTCTATCGGTCATATCACTGTAAAAATTCTCTCTATGAAAATTTCAGTTTTTTTCTTTGTAGTGTCTTTATTATCATCTTTATGAATTCTTTGACTTCACCACCTTCTTGGCACCACAACGTTAGCCATTGAGATATTATTATAGATTCAGTTTTGCAACTTCATCCCTTTATCTCTATTTCCTCTGCCATTTCATAGTTTTAGTTCCTATTGTATCTTATGCTTGAAAACACTTGAAGCTTACAGTGTGTATCAGTTCCTTATTTTCTCAAATTTTTATTATCTAAGTGCCCTCAACTATCACTTTTTTTTAGAAAAGAAGTGAAATACATAACAGAACAGTACACTGTAATAAATTGACCACTTATAAAATTAAGTTCAACCTGAAATCCCTCCCCACTTAACAGAGACCATATTTTATAATTCACAATACTTTAGTGTGGGCAGGGTCAGTTTATCAAGGATTTTGGATGTTTTAAACCACGTGAGATATATACAGTGTAAGGTAAAATCGTTAATCTTGCAGAAGTTGTAGAATTTCCTGATGCTTAGGGAAATTGGTGGTGGAGAACCTGAATCATATGAAAAGTAGTTGATTAATTAGTACCTGAGTTTGTTAATTTGGTAAGGATGATGATGAGACATACATGTTGAAAAGATAACTTTGCATATCAGAGTATTGTCAGAGGCCACTGGGAAAATTCACAATATTCTCAAATACTACAAAAAATGACCATTTTTTTCATAAAAGATGTCATACATGACGGCATCATATACTTCTGTCAGAAAACTTGCAATGAAGAAAATTAACACTTGAGTCATTTTAATTCTAACAATTTGTTCATGCTTACTAGTAGGTTAAAAAACTGTTTAGAAATAAAGTGATAAGTGATGTACTTGCTTAATTTTTAAATTTTTTTAGTAAAAAACTTTTTCATATTTTTAAAAAATATTTATTTGTATTTATTTTATGCTGAATTTATTCCTGGGCCAAAGACTTTTTTTTTTAATTAACTAACACCAATTCTTTTCAAGCTCTTTCAAAAAGTTGAAGAGGAGAAAATACCTCTAAAGTCATCCTATGGGATTAGCACTACCTTGATATCAAAGCCAAAGACACTAAGAGAAAAGAAAACTATAGGTCAATATCTTTGATGAATATTGATATAAAAATCCTCCATAAAATAGTAATAAACTAAATTCATCAGCATATTAAAAGGATTATACAGCATTTTTAAGTGGGATTTATTCCTGGAATACAAGGATGTTTCAATATATGAAAATGATTTAATGTAATAAACTACATTAACAGAATGAAGGAAGAAAACACATGATCATCTCAATGGATGCAGAAAAAGCATTTAACAAAACTCAACATGTTTTCATGCTAAAATCACTAAAAAAACACTCAGAGTAAAAGGAAACTACTTCAACATAATAAAAGCCATATATAGAAATCCACAGAGAACACCATATTCAAGGGTGAAAGACTGAAAGCTTTTTCTCTAAGATCAGGAACAAGACAAGAAGGCCCATTTTCACCACTTCTATTCAACATGGTATTAGAAGTTCCAGCCAAAGCAATTAGGCAAGAAAAAGAAAGAAATAGCATCCAAATTTGAAAAGAAGAAGTAATATTATATTTGTTTACAAAGAGTATCTTATATGTTGAAACCCCTAAAACTTCCACCAAAAATTTGTTAGAACTAGTAAATTCTGCAGAGTAGTGGGACACAAAATCAACATGCAAAAACTAGTTGTTCTTCTATACATTAATAATAAGTAATCTGAAAAAGAAATTTAAAAACTTTACATTTTTATTTACAATAGCAACAAAAGAGTAAAATACTTAAGAATCAACTTACTCAAAGAGGTAAAAATTCCAATGATGGTTTTGCAAAAATAGAAAAATCTATCCTAAAATTCATATGGACTCTCAAGGGACACTGAATAGCCAAAACAATCTAGAAATAGAAGAACAAAGTTAGAGAACTCACACTTCCTGATTTCAAAACTTACTATAAAGTAATCAAAACAGTGTGGTACTGGCATAAATACACACACTATACTAATGAAATAGCACAGAGAGCCCAGAAATAAAACTTTGCATATATGGTCCAATGATTTTTGACAAAGGTACAAAGATCATTCATTGGAGAAAAGATCAATTTTTCAACAAATGTTGTTGGGAAAACTGGATACCCACATGCAAAAGAATGAGGTTGGACCCTTACTTTACACTATATACAAAAATTAACTCAAAATGGATCAAAGATATAAATGTTAGAGTTGAAGCTATAAAATCCTTAGAAGAAAACACATGGTAAAACCTGTATGTCATTGGGTCCAAATGCCATTGCAAAAATGATTTCTTTAATATGACATCAAAGACATAAGTAACAAAAAAATAACAAATTGGACTTCATCAAAACGAAAAAGTTTTCTGTATCACAAGATACTATCAACAGAGTAAAAAGGCAAACCATGGAATGGTTGAAAATATTTGCAAATCACAAATCTGATAGGGGATTAATATCTAGAATAAATAAAGAACTTCTACAACTCAACAATAAAAAAAACCTCAATTTAAAAATGCACAAAATACTTGAATAGACATTTCTCCAAGGAAAATATAAAATGAACAGGAAACACAAGAAAAGATGCTCAACATCACTAAGTATCAAGAAAATGTGAAATAAAAGCACAATGAGCTACCTTTTCACACCCATTAGGAGAGTTACTATCACAAAATCAGAACATAACAAGTGTTGGCAAGGATGTTGAGTAATTGGAACCCTTGTGCTCTGAGTGTGAGAATATAAAACTGTGGAAAACAGTATGGCAGTTCCTTCAAAAATTGAAAATAACATTACTATATGATCTAGAATTTCCACTTATGGGTTCTGAAATAATAAAAAACATATTTATCGGCCTCTGCATCCAGTTCTTGGCACAGAGCTCCTAAAACCTTTGTAATTTCCCCAGTGATAAGAACACTAAGAGAATCTTTTGTTCTATTGAGGCAATTCTGGGTGGGCTCCTGGATGGCTCCTGGATGGGGGTTGGTCACCAGAAAGACCAAGCCCTGATTAGAAGCTTCGAATTTTTAGCCCTACCTCTTATCCTCCAGAGAAAGGAGAGGGGCTGGAAACTGAGTTAATAATTGATCATGCCTATGTGAGAGAGCCTCCATAAAAATCCCAATAGAAGGCGGTTCAGAGAGCTTCCAGGTTGGCAATGACAAGGACTGCTTGGAGAGTGGTGCACCTGGAGATGGCATGAAAGCTTTGTGTACTATCTCCATAGCTTTCCCTATGCACCACTTCCAACAGGCTCTTCTTGAATTATATCCTTTTATAATAAACTGGTGATCTAGTAAATGTTTCTCTGAGTTTTGTGAGCCACTTTAGCAAATTAATCAAACCCAAGGAGGAGGTTGTGGGAACCTCTGGTTTATAGCCAGTAAGTCAGAAGTACAGGTAACAACCTGGGCTTGTAACTGGCATCTGAAGTAAAGGTGAGGTTGGATGGGTGCGCAGAATTATAGGACGGAGCCATCAACCTGTAGAATCTGATGTATCTCTGGGTTGTCAGCATCAAATTGAGTTGAATTATCTGGCAACCAGCTGGCATTACAAGAATTGCTTCTTGGAGGTGTAGGGGACCCTGTTATATGTGAAAAAGTGAATCTGAGAACACCATTTATGGGTATACACCCAAAAGAACTGAACGCAGAGGTATAAAGACATATATGTACACCCATGTTCTTAACAGTATTATTTAAAATAGCTGGAAGCTGGAATCAAGCCAGGTGTCCATCAGTGGATGAGCTGCCAAAAAAATGTGGTGTATACACATAGTGGAATACTATTCACCCTTAAAAAGGAAGGAATTCTGACACATGTTATGACATGGATGAACCATGAGGAATTTATGCTAAGTGAAATAAAGCCAGTCACAAAAAGAAAAATACTGTATGATTCCACTCATATAAGGTAATTAGAGTAGTCAAATTTATAGGAATAGAAAGGAGAATGGTGGTTCCTAGGGGCAAGAGGGAGGGATAACAGGGAGTTGTTGCTTAATGGGCACAAAGTTTCAGTGCAAGGTGAAAATAGTTCTGTGGATGGTTGGAGGTTATGGCTACACAATTATGTGAGGGTATTGAATGTCGCTGAACTGTACACTTAAAAACGGTTACAATTTTATGTTCTGCATATTTTATAACCATTAAAAAATTACTTATTTTCAACAAATGAACAAACACTAGCTACATGCAATAGCATGGATGAATATCACAACCATAATGCTGCATAAAAGAAATTATATTCAAAAGGCTATATATTTTATAATTCCATTTATATAAAATCCAAGAAAGAAACAAAACCGAGGTCTGGCTTCTAGTAATGGTGGAGTAGCCTGTTGAACTAACACTCTCACAGATAACAATGATAAAATCTGCACAAAATATTATATATATTTATACAGACTCGTGTGGCTATATGTAATACACATAAAATAAATGTGTACTTGTGTGTATGTATAAATCACTTCCAAAAGCAAGCAGAACTGAGAGGGAATCTTCCTTTAAATGATGGGAATTGCACCAGGAGATATTTGCAAGCTTGAATCTTTTGCCTCAAAGCATTCCAAAATCTGTACATGGCCTAGACAGGGGAAAAACTACAGTCTTACTTGTAATGTTAGAGGATGTATTTTTGGGCTGGCAGAGTAGCTGGAAAGTTAGGGGAGAAATTCTGGAAGGGAGGGAGACACAAAGAGGAAAATCGCAAAATATATATGTAAGTCTCTCCCCCACACACACCAAATTGGCAGATCTTTGAACAACACACATACAGGGTAGGCCCCAGAAGGCCTAGTGTAAAAACAGCAGTTGGAAGATGAAAGAACTGACTGAGGATTTCAGCTATGCCCACTGTAAAGGAGATAGGATTGGAATTTCAGTCCAGCCAAGTTGATTCCCTGCTAGAAAAGTAACAACACTCTTCAAAGTAATACAACAGAATCCGGAACCTCTATACCTATCTTTCATGATTTCCAGTACACAATTTAAAAGAATCATGAGATTTGAAGAAACAGGAAAATGTAATCCATATGTGACCAAAAGCAGGCAGTAGAAACTCTCTCCAATGTGTTGCAATTAGCAGTCAAGAATACGAAAGCAGCTATTATAAAGATGATCATGGTGGTAAAGAAAAATATTCCCATAATGAATGAACAGATGTGGGAACTCAGCAGAGAAGTGGAAATTACACAAAAGAACCAAATAGGAAGATGAAATAAAATAAATACATTTGAGTTTACAAGTAGATGAGAAACAGTAGAAAAAACATGGAGATACAGCAATAGAAATTTTCCAGTCTGAAGAAAAGAATGTAAAAATTTTGAAGAAAAACGAAGAGAGCCTTATGACCTGTGAGATGATTGAGTCCCCAGCAGAGAGGAGAAAGACAGAAAAATTAAAGGAGGCAGAAAGGCAAATCAATAAGTAATAGCATAAAACTTCCAAAATTTCTTGGAAAATCTAAAATTTTAGATCCAAGAAAGTCAGCAAACTCACAAAATAAAATATAAATTAAAAGCATACTTAGGTACATGATAGTCAAGCTACTAAAATCCAAAGATAAAAAGAAAATCTTGAAAGCAGTCAGGGAAATACATATATACAGGGGAAGACATTACATACAGGGAGAAATAAGGTGAATGATGGATAATATATTATCAAAAACAAAAGAGACAACTCAACAACAAAATGACATCTTTCAAGTGCAGAAAGAAAACCCAAAAGTCAACACAAGATTCTATATTTAGCAGAACTCACTTTCAAAAATGAAGCAGAAGCCACAACAAGATGCTGCACGCCTATTAGGTGCCTGAAATAAAAAATAAAATTGCAAATACCACATGAGGAGGTGGGTCAGGAGTAGGAGCAATTAGAACTGGGAATGCAACATGATAGTTGCATTCAGAAAACAGTTGAGCAGGTTCTTATAAAGCTAAACATATACTTATTATATGACTCAGATATCCCACTCCTAGGTATTTACTGAAGAAAATTGAAAACTAATGTTTAAACAAAAATCTTTGTGGGAATCTTTATAGCCATTTTATTCATAATTGCCAAAAGCTGGAAATAAGCTAAATGTCCTTCATCAGGTGAATGGAGAAAGAAACTGTGTTGCATTGGTACATTATAATACTACTTGGCAAGAAAAAGGATAAACTCTTTTTTTGTGTGTGTGTGAGAAAGATAAGCCCTGAGCTAACATCCATTGCCAATCCTCCTCCTTTTTTCCCCCCAAAGCCCCAATAGATAGATGTATGTCATAATTGCACACCCTTCTAGTTGCTGTATGTGGGACACTGCCTCAGCATGGCCAGAGAAGCGATGCGTCAGTGCGTGCCCTGGATCCGAACCTGGGCTGCCAGTAGGGGAGCGCATGCACTCAACCGCTAGGCCACGGGGCCAGCCCCAGGATAAACTCTTGATTCACACAACAACATGGATGAATCTTGGATGCATTTCTCTAAGTAAAGGAAGTCAGATTCAAAAGGCTGTATAGTATATGATTCCATTTATATGACTTTCTAGAAAAGGCAGAATTACAGGGATGGAAAATGATCAGTGGTTGCCAAGGGATGGAGTAGGGGAAGAGGTTGAATACAAAGGGATAGCATGAGAGAACTTTGGGGGTGAAAAACACAGCTCTGTATGGTACTGTGGGTATGGATGCATGACCGTAAAGTCAAAACCCATAGAACTGTACACCACAAAGAGTGAATTTTACTCTGCAAATTTTAAAAATCAATCAGGATGCTGGGGAACTCAGATGGAATGCAGTGACAAATGAATCTCACTGTATTACAAGCATGTGACCTAACCATACAGAAGGGGTGGAGATGAAAGGTCCTGACCTAAGTTACTTTGGAAGATAGTGATTTGACGGGATACTGTAGAACTAAAGTACTGGACACAAACACTGTACTCTAGGTGGTAAATTTGTTTTTCATAAGGGTATGGATTAGCAATTCTGAAACTAGTTGACACAGTAAATATATTGTAGCTAACTGGAGTTAAGTTTCTCACTGTTGGTGAAAGAAGTTACAAATAAACAAAAGGAGAATGCTAAAATAAACTCTGTGGTGCTGGATTGGAGTTCGAAGTATCAGTATGAATCCATGTCTCTTTTAATATATCTATCCAAATAGATAGATAGACTGATATATAGATGGATAGATCGATAGACAGATTTGTCTACCTGAGTTTATATTCATACATACATTTCCAAGCTCTGCTGAGAGGGTCCAGAAGCAGTGACACTCTAGTATTAATGAGCACACCTCGCTCCCAGATCTTGTTTTTTAAATATCATTCTCCAATAAAATAAAGCAGATTTTCTTGGAGAAATGGCTAATTCTAGGGCTGGAGATGAAAAATACAAGATGAGCCTGGATCATCTTGTAGTGCCAGAAAGTAGGAAAGTGCTTTCAAAAAAAAAGCACACAGAAAATGATGGGACATGTCAAAAGGAATCAATCTGAAAGACTTTCCAATGACTCAAGCTGGAAAACTCTGAGCAACAAAATAAATAATGGTAGCATTGGATAATTACTCAGAGAATAAAATAAATATCCACGAGGCTATACTGATATAAAAAAGATTAAACAAGAAAGGAAGGGAAGGAAGAAAGAAAAAAGGGGAAAAAAAAGAATGAGAGAATGAGAGAAAGAAAGGAAGAAGGAAGGGGGGGAGAAATCTTGCTCACAGAATTCCAAATAATAAAAGCGCTAGATAGCATGAAATAGAAAATTGCCACTTTAACACTACAGTAATAATTATTGTTGGAAAGAATGACTGATGAACGCAAAAACTGTGGATGAAACTTAAAGAAGAAACAGTACATTTGCAGAGTCTCAAAGCATTTCCTTTCCAAACACTTATTTCTCTTATTTCTTTTTATGATTTTATTTATTTATTTATTTTTCCCCCAAAGCCCCAGTAGATAGTTGTATGTCATAGCTGCATATCCTTCTAGTTGCTGTATGTGGGACACGGCCTCAGCATGGCTGGAGAAGTGGTGCATCGGTGTGCGCCAGGGATCCGAACCCAGGCCGCGAGCAGCGGAGCGCATGCACTTAACCGCTAAGCCACGGGGCCGGCCCCTCTTATTTCTTTAAAATACCTATGACTATTTAAAGCAAAAATTATAACACTGTATTGTGGGATTTATAACATAAGTAGATATGAAATTTATGACAGCAATAGCACAAAGGACAGACAGAGGTAAATGGAACTGTTCTGTAGCAAGGATTCCATATTTTACATTGATTAAACTGGTGCACTATTAAGTCTAGGTAGGATGTGATATCTTAAAGGTGCATATTGTAATCTGGACCACCCAGTAAGAATACAAAGGTGGGTCACTTAAATGTTAATAAAAGAATTAAACAGCATGCCAAAAAACGTTTTTACAAGACTGTTCGCAGGAGATGACCTGCACGTCCCCAGGAGGAAGATGAGTGCACTTTGGGACCTCCACAGAGCAGAACGCCCTCAGCTGTGCCGAGGAGCAAATGCTGACACACACATGCTGAGAGAGACTCATCAACCTCGTGCTGAGGGAGGCAAGCTGGACAGAAAACAACACACATGGGATGATTTCAGCCAAGATGAACCTATGCTGAATAAACCAGAACAGGGGTTGCATCGGGGCAAGGAAAAAATAGCCTGGGAAGGAACAGGAAGGAGTTTTCTGGGGGTGATGGAAATATCCTATTCTTAAAGGGATGAAAGTTATATGGGCATGTTTATTTGCCAAAACTGTACGGTTGAGATTTGTGCCTTTCAGTGTGCATACATCTTACTCACCACACATGCACAAAGGCTTAAAAGAATAATAAAGTGAGGTGGGAATGGGATGGAGTGTGGATGAAACAAAAATAGCAGATGATTAGTAGTTGTTGAAACTGGGTGACGGGCCTACTGTGCTATTTTGTTTATTTTGTATATTGTTTAAATTGTTCTGTAATAAAACACTTGTATAAGAAGACAAACTTGACATACAGTGTTCGCTGGTAAGATATCAGTTACCTTTGGGGAGGAAATAGGGAGAAAGGGATTGTCGGGGCCTGAGTAAAGCTGGTGTTAGTTCTTGGTCACACAAGTGTGTTCACTTTTTAATAATTCTTTGTGATTTACGTGGATGACTTCTGCATATATTTCTGTACGCATGTTATATGTCAATAGTCATTTTAAATCCTGCATATTTGCACAAAGATACTAACTCAATATCTCAGAATAACAGCTGTGTTTTGTTTTGAAGTGGAACACATTCACTCATGACACCATTAGATGGATTTTAATACTCCCAAGTATCTATTAATGCCCTCATCCTTGCATGGACGCCTGGGTATTTCCATTTTTGCCTCAGTTTTGTAAGCGGCATGGATTTGAGATTTCATGATGTCATCTTTCTCCAGCAAGGTCCACCCCCACCACGATGCTCACCAAGGCCTCGAGACCTAGCACAGTGCCGTGTTCACAGCATGCACTCAAGACCTGTGGGACTGGGTTGGAAGGAACAAAATGAGGAGCACACGGTGTTCGTAAGTTAAGTCTAGGTGTCATATTGTGACTTAGGAAATTGGTATAGTTTTTCGATAGATTTGCTATGCCTTCTAGATTTTCCTATTTAAAACAATGGGAAATAGGGTCTCAGAGTTCTTTCTCCGAGAAAGTCTGACATTTCAGGCACAGATTACTGACAATTATTAATGGCATATGACTTTCCCACCTCATCTTAGTGTTAAGTTTTTAATTCCTTACCTTGGAAATGACCTAACTTTGCTTCTTCCAAATCTTGTAGTAATACTGGTGCCCCAGAAAGTCAGGCCACGGATATTCTGCTGTTGTGCGTTCTCCCTGGAAAGAAGTGGAGCTGTGCATCCACCAGTCTAAGAAGCGTGTGGTGCTGTAGTATTTGGAGTCAATCAGAAAAGCTAAATGGAAAAACGACTTCAGAGAGTTATCACCATAACCCTCCACAGCACCAAATTATTTTGCTTAATTATTTTGTGATTCTGCGGGTATATTTAAACAGGAATATTAAAACTAGTTCCCAAGGAGCCAGCCCTATACTAGAGCAGAAATTGCATATTACCTTCCTGCACAAACTTGCCTAACACTGTGGGAAGGACCAATGGGAAGTTTCGGTGTTGTTGCCTATGTTAACGAGGCCAAGAGGTCCACACTCGGATAAGAAAGTCCAGTGAACCAGCCTATGTGCAGCGTGGAAATAGGGGCATGCATGTGTTCCCCTGAAGTGGCTTAGGGGTCACTTACCAGTGCACCTGAGTTTCCTGTCTGTATAATGCAGGTATTGGGGCTGTCCAATGTGATGTTTTCTCCTTTTTATGACATGGCTCAGGGCAGTCCTTCTAAGACTCCTGACCAAGGTATGGGCCCTTCAGGCAGATTGGGTCCAAAGGGAGGATCTCTGCAGCGACCCTGACCACGGGTTCCAGAGGGAGGATCATGGCAGCTTGGAGAGATAGGGGGGATGGTAGGACAGGTGGCATTGAAAAGGCAAATTCCAGGATCCCAGGCACCCGATATTTCCATTTTAGATATTGAATTTACATTTCAAATACTGGCCAGGGGGCTTCCACCAGGGCTGCAGGCAACCTCAGCAATAGCCAGGCTGGTGAGCCCCACCCCTACCTGAGTCCCGGCCTCAAGGGATGCAGCCCAACCACACTGCGCATACTCTGGGGGGGTGGGCAGGTCATGGAGATTGGGCGTGGTATACAGAACAGGTGGGGAAGAGGGTGGGATGGAGAAGCAGAGGGGTGGGGCCCAGGGGCCGAAGGACAAGGCAAGAGTTGGGGCCACGAGCTGTGCATGCTGGGAGCTTTTCTCTCTTAACCGCTCCCAGCTGGCAACCTGTAGGGCTGCAGGACTAGAACGCCCAGGATGCTCTGGGCACAGGGCGGTGCCTGGCCCTGGGGGGAGGAGCAGGGCGGTGTGAGCTTGGCCGAGGGCCAAACCATTGACTCAGGACTCAGGTCCTGCACCCGCTCCATGTGGACTGATTCCCAGAGGGATGTGACGAGACGAAAGGTACCAGGGAGTTAGGAGGGTGTGGCGGCTGCATGGGAAGCCGCGGGCCTGCAGCGTGCAACTGCTTTTGTCCAAAATTGAAGCCCAAACTGGCGCCTCTTCCCCACCGCCTCCCTTCTTTGCTTGATTCCTCCTCCCCCCTGTGTACCTGTGGGTCCTTCCACAGCCTCCTACCTAATCCAGGGCCAGGTGTTTCTCTAAACTGCTTATGGGAACTGGTTAGACATTCCAGAAACTTTCCACTTTGCCTGCTGCCCTCTGCCTTCTCCAGCCAAAGTGCCATCATTTCATCAGCTTTTGGGAGAAATTCACCTTTGTGGTCCCTCTTGGATGCACAACTTTGGAGTTTTGCAAAGTGGTAACATTGGCTGTTGCTTGCCTTTTTCACAGATGTGGAAGTTAAAGCATCCGTGAGGTTAATCATTGGTTTCCCCAGGATCTGCTAAGGGCAGAGGAGAACAACACAATTCCCAGGCAAGTATCTAGTAGGACGTTTTCACTAACCTATTCCAGTGCAGAGGCCTCCAAAACAGCATCGTTAGGATGAGAATAGCTTAAGCATTTTGCCCTTCAGATTGATCACCTAATCTCAGCTCAGGCCTGAGTGGCCAGTCTCTCAGGGACATAAGTGATGACTCTGATCCCTCAGGAAGAGACCGGTGGTCCGGCTTTGGGAGAGGCATGTTCATGGTAGACAACACCTGGGCAGCATTTGAAACCCGTCAGCTTTAACATCTCTGCTTTGGATTCCGGCAAGGTTCCAGGATAAACATGCCCAGGGATAGTCAGATGTAACGTATTCTTTAAAAATTGATTACAGCAGTGAAAGGAACAGAGCATAAAATATCCTGATTATTTGCAAAAGATGAAATGCAAGCAAGACCTTCTTGTTAATTTTTTAATGCTCATTCTCTTGGCTGTATTGTACGCTTGAATGCATAAAAAAAAATTTGAATTGAAAAGTTATCTTTTCCTGAGATTGGTAAATTAACTTAAAAGTCTTATTGAAACCTGTGGAGGAATGGTTAGCAGCTTTCACGATTTATGTCCTCCCTAAAACTTTGGGTGTTGATCTCCATGAAAAAAAGTCCTTGTTTATATTACACATCCCAATAGGTTACATTTCCAATTCCTGAATGTGGGGTATTATCAAAACAACTGAATAAGCTGGTCATGGAAACTGGACCCTGTCACTATGTGAAGAATTTGCCTCGCTATGAATTAATGACATGAATTCTTTAACATTTTTTTAAAGAACGGACGAGAAACTCTGCAGTATCTCTGAATGTGGCAAGACAGGGAATTCTCGTTGGACCACATCCTCGGGTCCTTCTCTCGTGTTCAATAGACCCGGGTGATAGTCCGTGTTGTCAGGTGCAACGCCGCTCCCCCAGCCCCCAGTGTTCCATCCTACTCTGGCCTGTGACCTCTTCAGGGGGTTCTGATGACACTCCTCCACAAGGGTTGGAAGGAGACATTGTAACATGAGGATATTCATCATCTTGAAACAAGGATTAATGGAGAGGAATGTCTCGGGGTCTGTGTGCCCCGATGCAACTGCTGTTGGGTTGTGGCTGCAGTGACCACTGTGCTCCCAGCAGTCCCCACAATGGCTCTCTCAGACGTTTGATCTCCTGGTGCAACCACAGAAGCTGTTGACAGAGCTGAGCGCTCGTGGTTCAGTGTCTTCCGTCAGATTTTGTGGCTCTGACCCTCCTATGCTCGCCCCCTTCCCATTCCTATCTGCTGAGTTGATTGCTTTGTAGTTGTTTCCTAGGAGCCACTGTGTGTAACTGGATTTCACAGTGTCTTTAGGGACCCACCCTCACTACACGAGTCACTGTACAACAGCGACTTATCCTGGTGTAGCCCGTGTTCATCGTCTCCAGTGGAGCTGTGAAGAACCCTGCTTTCTCGGAGCTCCTCTCATTCTCATGCTGCTGGGGCTGCTTACGAAGTTGAGCATCCCGTCTTTGGTCTCATTAACATTATTCTTTTCATCGATTATTTTGAAGTCGGATATGACTTTGTTAATAATGTGACACTGGCTGTCACAGGAACTTTTATGTATCTTCCCCAACAGCTCTGTGAAGTAGACCTGTGATCCACACATTACAGGGGGGACACTGAAGCTCAGAGAGATGGAGTAGCTTCCTTCACTTCACAGTTTCTTGGTACATTTTGTGTCTCCACCTGGAGCTCCGCCTCTCAGGTGTGTGCACTTAGCTGGTGTTCCACTTTATGCCTCTCTGCCAGCCTCCCCAAAGGCACACGCTCCATCCTGAGTCCATTGTCTGCTTGATGGCAGTCACCCTGCACAAACAGGCTCCGTGCAGGGAGTGGACTAGCGGGCATGGTCCTCCGGCTTACCCTGGGCAGGTTCTAGGTTCATGGCGAGAGCTGAAGCAGTGGAAGATACTGACCGTCACTCACCTGGAAGGTATCTTATGGAGAAATACTCCACTGACTTTTTGCAGGTGTCATGTCTTCTTTGTCTTCATTGCTCCTCTGGGCTTTCTCCTACAGTCCATGCTGTGCAGTAACATAGAGAACAGAGACTGGTGAACATCATACTGTTGCCCTGCACCAAAGGGTCACATCACTCATTTCTCTAACTATGAAACAAGTACACACTGTAAAAAAAGTCAAATTGCACTGATCTATGTAGAGTAAAGTGAAACATTCCCCTTTCATCCCCTTCCCTGAAAACTCACTCTCCTACTCAGAAGAAACTATTGTTAAGAGGTTGTGACTTATTCTTCTGGAAATTTCCTATGAATTTGTAAATACACAAAGTTTTTTTTTAAACATAAATTACATAACTACATCGTTTTTCAATTTGTTGTTTCCCAAGCCATATATTATAGACCTCTCTCCTTATCAGTGCACATCATTTTAACTTACCTTTTTAGAAGTTTTAGAGGTATTCCAAAGAATAGGCATACCATGATCTGTTTATATCTTCTTTGATAGCAAAGGGATTACATCCAGTTTCACTATTATACATAATGCTGCTATAAGATCCTTGTGTGGAATTTATTACACTGCTTTCAACTGCTCGATTTGCTTTGTTTCCTTTTAGTCAGAGACTATGATATATTTGTAACAATTTTGTGGTAATTATTTTATAGGGAAATTAATTTTATCACTGAATAACGACATGTATGGGGAAGCTGCACTTCAAGGTCATCCATCTCAGTATTCTGGAGAAAAATCATGAAACTTAGAAGGTATTATGGTTGCTCCATCACATTCTAACAAGTCATGTTAACAATTTAAAGTTGAATCTTTGAATAGCCTCTACTCTTTCTGTTCAAATGAAGGATGACGTTTTCTTGTCTTGAAAACTTCTGACTCCAGGGGCTCTCAGTTGTGCTTCAGAGAGTGTAAGATATTGGTGTTGTATTTATTTCTCTTCACCTATAGGCTGCATCTTCTAAAGATCATAGAATTGAACATGGTCCAATCGATATATATGATTTGGTTCAAAAATTCAAAGTAATGAACCCAAGATAGGAATCTATAACTTTGGTTCTTAATAAAGAATTTCCTTTGATATCCTTAAGTCCCTGTCATTACTTGTAAAACCTCACCTATGGGTGAAGAGATGTGGTTCTGCTGGCAATGTCTGGCTTGAACATCCATAGTTGATCCTGCCACATCTGTAGGTAGATTAGACTTGACCTCTTGATGACCTCTGCCCTTGGTCTTTGAGCTGGGAAAAATAAGAATTTAAAAAAGTTGCAGTTATTAGCACTCAATACTAGAAACGCCCATTAAAGAGTGTGTTTGGTTTGGTAAACCAAAGGGAGTATAAGCAGAACAAAGTCTTTAATATCTATAAAATTTCAAAAAATTCTAATTTTTAAAAATATAACTCTAGTTTTGCCACACTGCAAACTGTGTATATATGAATGAAGTATCCCTCTGTCCATTTCTTCAGTTGTTTCCATTGATTTGATGGATTTATCTTCTAACCCGGATTCCAAATGTGAAAGAACATCTTGGTCCTTCAAAGAAAAGAAACCATTGAAATATAATTTTCTTTTAGCTCGGCATCCCACAGGTTTGAGGAATAAATGATCATGTAATGATACAATGATTTTGAAACCTAATTGTTAATTAGGGGGGTGTAAGAGATGATTGAATGGTGGTTCATCCCTATGGTCAGGGGTATTGTACACATGGACGTGTAAACACGATTCAGGAAGCTGCTTCAGCTCCGTGACATCCCTAAGAACCACAGTGCAGGAGGATCTAGGTACACAGCCGTCTGCCTCGATCTCCTGGGTTACATGTATATCCAGGGGTCTTGACAGTGGCTTCAGAGCAGCTAACTTTTATCTATTTCTCCCTTTCCTTATCTCCAGTTTATCTCAAACAGTCCTGACTACCATATTTTAAAGTAAGAACAATTGTAGTTATCTACATGAGTTTCTTGTTCATTATTGCAGAGTAATAATCAAGGATACCGTTAAATATCATTTAATTGACCTTATTAAATTTGTTTTACCTTATAATTGATTAGAACACTGCGTTTAGTTCGGCGTTTGATATTCACCAAGCGTGTTAATCTGCTTACAACTGCTATGTGCCTCATTCCTCTTAGAAGTGTATCTTTGGCCCATCACAAGATTTTAATGGCTCAAATCATCATAAATTAAGATAATGTACTGTCTTTTGGATGATAGGGAGGCATATGGGTCCATTTTGGAAATATGCCCATCTGTCTTTGCTCCCCATGGGAAGTTTCTGGTCACTAGGTCTCCAGGTGGCTTGCACAAGCCCTAGGTCTGTAATAGCTTGGTGCCTCTCCTTCTAATTGGGGTAGAAATAAAGGAGATTAGAGAGACTTATTAAAGTTTTGGTTGCATGAAGTCTTCTATGAAGACCATCCATGCATATTGTTCTGGATAGCTCTCTGTTCCTAAGACTACTAGTTATTTTAAGGGCTTGTCGGGAACTGTGAAAGGTCTGATATTTTACCTTACCTGCAAGCTAATAAGTTAGCCTACAATGGTTTAGCAGATGCTGACAAAAGACACAAGACCCATGGGTCAGAGACAAAGGACTCAATGACACAGCAATAGCAGTGGCCAGAGTATCATCATCTGCACCGGCTCACTAAATCTCACTTCCTACAGGGTGATACACAGTGGGCCAGGTGACATGCAGAGGGTTGCAAGATCTCAGAGCCTAAGGAACTCAAATCTTTGATAAGGGGCAGGATGTCTGCTAACCTTTGTCCTGGAGGGTGTTATTTTTATTATACTGGGCAGTAAGCAAGCCTGCCCTTTGTTCTAGAGTAGGCCACTATTTCTATCTCCCAAGGCTGACAGCTCTACACACATCCTTGAAAAGATAACCTGGTCTTACTGATTTTCAAAGATAAGCTTGAATGAGACTTGATCATCATTCAGTTCTTCTGTTTCCTTTATTGAGATTGTGCAAACATGCTCTTTTCTCTGTAAAGTTCACTAACTTTATTCATACATAAGGGATGCTGTTGGTTTTATTTATTAAGTTGAAATTGTCTTATTAGAGCAAATGATGAAACTGTTATGGGTTGGATCTGAAAGTATGATTTCCAGGAAAAATGTGAAAGAAGATTAGTGCGCACAGAACTTTGCCACAAAGAGCTGATAGCAACTTAAATGATTTTAATTTGAATACTGTTTTATACAACTTTCTTCCATTTACTTCATCCTCTCTGCTTCCTTTAACTCTCATATGGGAATGGGGCACTTTCAGGGATTCACTGAACTCATTTACAATATTCAAATGGTTTTGTCTGTTGTGGTTTTTTTTATTGAGGTAAAGTTGACATACAACATTATCTCAGTTTCATGGGTACAACGTAATGATTCAATGTTTGAGTATATATTGAAATGATCACCACAATAAGTCCAGTTAACATTCGTCTATACATAGTTACAAATATTTTTCTCTTGTTATGAGGACATGGCATATTTCAAGGTGCAGAAGAATCAACGATGGTGTCATATTTTTCTATATACAGCTTGATGAATTTGGACATAAGTATACACCCTTGAGACTGTCATCACCATCAAGACCACAAACAAATTCATCACCTTCCAAAGTTTTCTCTCACCTCCTTTATTACTATCATTCTGTGGTAAGAACTCTTAGTATCTACTCAAGTAGTAAATGTGATGTATGCAATAGAGTTTTGTTAGCTGAAGGCACTACGCAATATCCTACATCTCCAGAACTTATTTATCTTGATAACTGAAACTTTGTATCCTTTGATAATCAGCTCCCCATTTCCCCATCCCTCCAGCCCCTGGCAACCACCATTCTAGCCTCTGCTTGTATGAGTTTGACAATTTTACATTCCACATATAAGTATTTGCCTTTCTCTGTCTGTCTTATTTCACTTAGCATAATATCTTCTAGGTCCCTCATGTTGTCAAAAATGGCAGGAATTCCTTCTTTTTTCAAGGTTGACGAATATTCCATTTCTTTATCCATTCATCCATCAATGACGTTTAGGTTACTTCCATATCTTCACTATTGTGAATTAGCTGCAATGAACATTAGAGTACAGATATCTCTTTGAGACCCTGATTTCAATTCCTGTGGGTATACACCAGAAGTGGGATTGCTGGATCATATGCTAGTTTTCTTTTTTGCAGGAACCTCCATACTGTTTTCCATAATGGCTGTACTAGTTTATATTCCCACAAGGTTTCCTTTTCTCCACATCTTCACCAATATTTGTCATCTTTAGTTTTTTTGATTATCGCCATCTTAACAAGTGTGAAGTGATACCTCATTGTGGTTTTGATTTGCATTCCCTGATGATTAACGATGCCAAACACCTTTTCATACACCTGTTGGCCACTTGTATATCTTCATTGGAAAAAGTCTATTATGATCTCTTGCCCACATTTTAAATTGACTTGTCTTTTTGTTATTGAGCCAACAGAAAAAAAGGAGAACAAAATTTCCAGGCGTTATGGGTGCTTCCCAGTTGATGCAGACGGTTTTGTGTTTACAGTGGTACCAAAAGGTCATGTTTCGTGCTTTTTCTTCAGCTTGTTATAAGACCAGCAGTAGCTGCGGCATGGCAGATAATCGGGATCTTCTGGGTTTGGAGGTTTACAAAATAAATGAGTGGTAAGGAATTTTTTATATTTCCAAGGAAATTATTGTGATCGTAGTCCACGGAATCCAGGATTAGATAGGTGTAGGAGGAAATTAAGGTGAGGATTGGTGATCTGGCATTACTTCTGATCTTGAGGGACAGGTATCTACTGTATGAGTGTTTGAATAAAAATATTAGGGAACAGGAATTTGTGGTGGGTGAATATGTTTTCTGAATTATTTACTTTTGAACATAACCACTAGGATTATGTGAACATCTGGGAGATTGGAGGAAGTCGTTAACAGGAGGTGGTTGATAATATCACTATTGATTTAACCTCTATGAACAACAAGTGGTCAATGGATTAAGCAAATGAGTAGACAGAAAACACAGAAATGGTAAGATTTGGGTTTTAGTAAGGACTGGGGACTGACTGTCCTGAGTGGGAGTGCCAGGACTTGTGCGGTTGAGAGTGACAAGGACAAGAAGAGAATAGAATCACACTCAAACAAGGAGGGGGTGTTAACAGGATGGAGGAGGAGAAATGATCTGGAGTAGCCTTGAATTTTGACCTTGAGCTTTCTGTTCTTGATGCAAATCTGCCTGATGACATCCCAGGACACAGGTCAGATCTATCCCCAGAGGATAGAGAGGGGGTGGAAGTAAAAACAGCCAGGATAATTGTCCTAAAAAGGCAGGCTTCTTTTATCATTTGACCCACTTTCATGATTGGTTTTTGTAGGATAAGAGGAAAAGAAGGATGATAAGAAGGATGACAGTCACGTCTTCGCAGAGGAAGCAGCATAACTGTGAAAACCAGTCCAAACCATAGCCTGGTTTAAGCATCTCCATGCCTTTGAGGATGTCCAGTGACATATTCAAGAGGACGATGACTAGAATGCCATCACATGCTGGCAATGATGGGTCTCTGGGAGGATTCCTTGGACCAGCCCCACCAAGTCTGCTGGGCCGAGAGACCGCAAGGACTCCAGGCCTGCAGTAGTGCAGGACAACTCGTAAGTCCTTTCAATCTGGCCAAAGCATTGCAAAAACTTGCACCTAGTCACACAGGTGAATCCCTGCCAGGTGTGCTCGCAGGTGGTCTGCATTCCAGGTCCCTTGAGCACTCCTGCTGGCCTTCAGATTTGGCAGAGATGATTCCAGGAGCTGCTATGGGCATTCCACAGCTCGACTGCCAACAATTTCTGACGACTGAAGAAGGTATCAGGAAGGAGGAAAGGGCAGTGAAGAGCACAGGAGCGATACTGGTGATAGCACTGATGGCGGACAGACTTGCTAGTGAGGCAGAGAAAGTGAGGGGCCAAGAAGGCCATCCTGACAGCAGATGAAATGGAGCAGGTACCTCAGTGAGGTCTCATGGCTGCGTCCCTAATGTTTCCTTGCTTTGAGCTCTTGAACTTTTAAAATATACCAATACTTTTCTTGTATTAAACTCTGCTGCGTGACATAGAAAATATAGATAGAGGTTTCTTTCTGAGGTGAGAGGTTGAGTTGCAGGTGAGGAGAGAAAGATCTTCCTTTTTCATGCTGTTTTCTCATTTTCCTTTACTATGTACAATATTTATTTGTATTTTAAAGTCAGCAGCCAGTTATCAACGTCACGGGATGATTCAGCTTTTCCCATCACAGTCACAGTAAAACCTACATAAAGTGGATTATTCTTTTTGTGTAATATTCCAATAGACTCCAAAATATTATTTCAAATCACTTTTGTGTCTATGTTCTCAAATTAGATATTTACTTCTAGGTCTCCATTTTTCTGTTCTCTGTTGCATGCCAATTCAGAGTTGCATCTAAGGAAATACCAGATTTCCCACAGTTTTTTAGATCCATATGTGTTGGAAATGTGATTCATGGAAATGGACATGGCAGTTGGGGGATCGTGCTATTACCGAAAGAGAACTTTTCAGCATCAGTAATGCTGAAAGAAACCACTGCTTGTTGGGATTTAGTTGTCTATTTGAGGGATCAAGCTTTCACTGTTGGCACTTCTCTTTCTCTTTGGAGGGAAAGTACGGCCTTCCCAGTATTTCCATTACCAAATCACTTTCCTGGGTGGCTGTGCCATGTCAGGAAGGTCTTGAGATGACGGGAACCAGGGTTCATCCTCAAATTCTGGCTGTTCTGACAAGGCTTCCCTGGCAGAGTGCAGCCTGTGTGTCTGGGTGACACTTGCAGCCATCAGAAAGGAGGGGATACCTCACAAGTGCCAAGCGATTCATCTGTCCCTTGTCTTACAGGGTGTTCCCAAGTGATGAGGTTCAAAATGCCACTTGGTAACCATTTGAAATCTCCTAGTCATGGGGTGGGTTCTCTGTGTGAGCTCAGAGCAGTGTCTGTTCAGCACCAGATGGGAAGCATTTCAGTATTTTAATTGATAAGGCTGTGTTCATGCACGTCCATGGACCATCAGTTCAGTGGCATTCCCTGCTGGAGCCCCCCACACCCCTGTCATACCTCATCTTTCAAAGCTCCAAACAGTCTTCACACCCAGGAGGTTGTGGTAATGTAACCACAGCACAGGATTGGGGAAAAAAACACAACCACCCAGGGGTGACACATTTTAAGGGCTTGGGCCCAATTGCCCCATTTGGACAAGTTGGTAACACCAACACTTAGTATGTAAACTGGAGGATTGTCCAAGATCACGGACCTAAGAACGACACGGGCTCAGATGTCACCTTGGACAGCAAGGGCCAGTGTAGAGTCACTCACTGGCCAGGATTATGGTCCCTTATACTGTCAAAGTAGAGCTCACCGGGGATCCTCTGGCCAAGCCAGAGAGGAGGCTTGGGACCTTCTAGGGAATTTCTGCCCTAAAGGGAATTGCTTAAGGAAGGCAGGGGTGCTGAAAATCCTAGTTCACAGGGAGCAGTCATGTTTATGGAACGAGGCCCAGCAGTAGCCTTAAAAGCTGCATCACAAATCTTTCCGCCTGGATACAAAACAAGCAGGAAAAGGAATTCAGAGTCTTGGACAAGGATCACAGCAGGATTCAAATCCAGGTCAGGGGTGAACAGGGAGCCCCTAGAGGGGCCTCAGGAGCTAGATCCTTCCTGTCTTTAGTCCATTTGCAAATGAGCTTCCTTGGGCCTTGTCCTCTCCAAGTGCACGTTTTGATCTTTTTACATTGTTTTCCCCACTTAGAGCTGATGCAATTCCAGAGATTGAACTAGAAAACTACAAGTTCCTAAAATTTAGTCAAAAGAAATCTCAACAAGAGAAGCAGAAAATGTTCCCTGTTCCTCAAGAATGTAGAAAGGCAGCCCCTGCCTGTGGCACGACATGGTCCTGGGTAGTGCTGTTTTAAAGACACCCACATTTCAGTGGTTGTTGCTCTGCCTGTGAAAGTACCTTCAACATTTAAATCCCAAGAGAACGGGCGGGGGGCCATGTCTGCTCCCGGAGGAGTTGAATGATACTGAAATGAACTGGTCTTCGGAATTAGGGGGATTTGGGGGTGTCCCCACTAGCCAGGGAAGGGGCTGGCCCTTCTCCCTTCTCCCACATACAATAAGCTGATGACCCGGAAGAGTTCGTGATTCAAGGAGAAATGTGAGATTCAGTGTCTCACTTACATGCCTACAGAAAGCGAGAGAACCACACCACAACTCCCAGACTGTAAAGGGAACAGGACTTTAATATAATATTCAAATATGGCATTTATTGTTTACAACAAATAACTACTGCCCCTCCACAATGTGTGACAGGATCTCTGGACTGGCCAACAGGGAGAGTCCACCCCTGCCCTCACCCAACTCCTGCCCGGCCTCACCTATCACTCTCGTTGAGCAGCTCCATGTCCTGGAACCAGGCCCCAAATCACTCCTCGGTCTCTAGGTTGTAATTCTTTGTGGCCACCTGGAGCAGCAGGATCTCCCTCATGACTGGGTATTCCTGGGACCAGAGGGAATGAGAGGCTGAAGTTAGGGCCTGGGTGAGGGATGCTGCATGGGCCTTGTCGGGTGTCAGGGGTGGGGCAGGGACCAGTCCTGGGAACTGTCCTTCCCTCCAGTTCCTACCAGGTTTTACCTGTTCTCAGAATGGGAATAAGCAGCGCCTCCTCCAGGATTTTCTCCTTGATGCCATCCTCCCCTCAACCCACCTGCCAACTGGATGGGTCTCCCACTTCTCTGTTATCAAACTCGTCCACTCAATGTAAGATACAGGGGGTGGAGCCAGGGACTGTTCTGTCCAGAGGGTCTCTGAATTCCTCCTCCTTCCCCTCCCCTGAAGGGGGTGCGGCAGCTGTTCACTTCAGTCCTCTTGTCAGGTTGATCTCATTCTCCTGGAAGGCAGACAGCCAGAGTCCATCAGACAGAGCCCCCTAGCCTGACTAGCCCCCTATGCCCACCCCTTCTCATGTTGCACTACTGCCAGGTCCCCAGAGGGGGCCGGGCATGCAGAGAAAACAGGACTTGGACCTAGGCCTGGCTCTGGGATCCAGAGAAGGGGTACATGGGGGAGAGGCTAAGGGACGTGGCAGCACAACCCTCTCTGATGACAGACTTGGAGTCTGAGGCCTCAGGCAGAGGGGACTGCTCAGCCACTTATGTGCTGCCTGACTTGGAGGGGCCCGAATCCTCTCTCCCTCCACGGGCAGCATGGGAGGGAGAGGCTGAGTCCAGCTCAGATAAAACCTCACGCAGCTGTGCCATCAGGCAGCTCTGAGCTTCCCCAGCCTGGGGAACCGGAATGGGTGTCTCAGGTGGAACCTCTGTTCACTCATCCCTAAGATGTGCCTGATGCCCCAGCTCCCAGAGGCAGCTGTGAGGCTCTCAGGAGAGATGTACCAAGTGCTGAGAGCTCAGAGCTCAGTTCAGGGGCTCCCACATCCCAATGCTCAGGATCCTGGGCCTCAATGCTTGGTCCTCAGGTGCACCCACCTCGAGATTATCACCCATCAGCATGTGCAGCATCAGCAGGTGACCAAGGACAGTGCCAATATAGGGGATGACACTCTGTGACATCAGAGTGTGGGTGGGATGAGTCCTTGCTCTCAAGTCGGCCCCCTGCAGACCCTCCCCTGAAAAGTCCTCACCCTCAGCCTCCTGGCCCACCCCAGGGTTCCCACGGGGAGCAGCCTAGGACCCTTAGCAGCCTCCCCTCAATTCCTCCTCCCTTCACACCCCAAGAACATCACACTCCTCCTCCTCACCTCCCAGGGGAGGCTTCTGGCAAATCACAGGGTATGCGGTCCCTGGTCCTCCCCACAACAACCATCCTGCACCAGATCTCCCAGGCCCTCCTCCTGGTCACTTCTACTGGGGGATTCAGGCACTGTGGCAGCAAGAGGAAGGACCGTCCTCTCTTGATTTGAGGCCTCCAGCTGGGAGGGCAGAGCCCCTCCCCCACAGGCACACTCACCTGCTGCTGCTGCTGCTTCTCCTGCACTCTATTGGGGCTGATCTGCGGGGGGGTAAACGTGGAGGGCCCCTCCTGCCAGGGTCGAGGAGAGTGTCAACGGGCCATACTCCCCTCACCCCATTTCTCTCCAGCACCACTGGCCTCCGAACCTGGACATCTGACTCGAGTCAACTGGTACCAATGCCAATACATCCTCCAAGATGTTGTGATTCTAGAACAAGCCCAGCTCCAACTTTCACTCTGGGTGTGAGCTTGGGCTTTCTGTCTGGCCTCCCTGAGCCTGTTTTCTCATATGGAAGGTGTGAGAACTCCAGCTACCTCACAAGTACTCCTGATGACTCAGTGTCACATGACTGTCATCATTGTGCTCGCCCTCACCCCTCCAGGTGGAGCAGGCAGAAAGCTCCCACAGTCCTGTCCACCCTCTTAACTCATCACCACCCTGTGAGGCCTGCACCACACAATCACCATCCCTCCCTTCCCTGATGAGGAGACAGAGACCCAAACAGGGGCAGTGAGTTGCTCAGGGGCCCAAAGAGGAGAGGCCGCTTGCCCCTCCCAGCCAGATGCCCTGTTCCCACATCCTCACCTAACCCGCAGCCCCACCACTGACAACAGTCCTGTCCTCTGAGCTCTCACAGCTTGGTCCTGGGCCGAGCAGTGGAGAGGACGGGGTGTCTTGGGCGTCTGGTTGCATGGCTCCTGCCTGCCCCAGTCTCGTGGAGTGTCTGGCCCCCAGGCTTGGCCAGAGGCCATGCCAAAGCCTTCTCCTCACCAAGGAACCCCTCAGGACATTCCCCTGCCCTGAACTCTTTCTTTATCCACTCAGGAACTGAACCCCCAATGTGCCACCTCTGATCCACAGGGAAGGTGGTGACAGGATGCTTTGCTTCCTCATTTACGTGAAGCTCCTAACGTCCTTTCAGCAGGATCCACTAAGAATCCATGAGTTACCTAGATGCTTCTCATAAGCCCCTGGGGGCATATGTCATTGCCAACCAGGCACTCAGATGAGACTCTTGTGGTTGACTCGAGTGACTGCTCTAAGGGTCCGGGGGTGGTCCCCGAAAGCACACACATCTGTCTCTGGTCCAGCCGTTCAGGCCCAAGGATGAGCAGCCTGTTTGTCCACCTGGACCATGGGAATCCTCTGCCATGCATGTCCCTGGGACAGGCAGGGTGTCCTCCCCTTGGAGACGTGGTGAAGACAGAAGGAGCAGCAGGGGCCTGGCTTCCTGAGGACAGGTTTAGGCTGAGGGCTAAACCCACCGCAACAGCTTGGAAGAAGCTACATCCAGCAGGATGGACGTGCATGGAAGCCAGAGACCTGCTGATGGCACCAGCTCAGCAACTCCTCCTGGAACAGCCCAACCAACACCACTGTGTCCCATGACCAGGGCCTCCTGCCCAAAAATGGCACCCTGCTGCCCATGAGCTGAACAGATCCCTCTGCTTGTTAACCTGGACAAGATAGACTGTAATGTTTCAGAGAAAGTTCAAGTGAGAAACTATCAAAACCACAGCCTGCCCAGTAACCCTGCCCCTCTCCCCCTTCCTCTTTTTCCAGACCCGCAGCCTCCACTCTATCTTGGTCATCAGTTCTCTGCTCAAGGACTCATCTTGGCTATAGAGCTCCTTAAGTTTTTCAGAGCTTTACCTTAGGGGAGGGGAAAGAGGGAAGGATAAATTTAGGGATAATGTGAGGGGTCTGAGTGCAAATCCCTTTTCTTTGACAACCCAAGAGATTCAACCTGCCTGGAGGAGTGTTCTCACTGGGCTCCTCTGAGCACTAAGGTCTCATGGGACTGGGAGGGGGCTCTCCTGTTAGTCACTGGGGTCTCCACTCTCCAGCTCTACAGAGCAGCTCTGTTTTGAACACTATGAATTTCAACTGACCATAGAGTTCTGTTGCTATAAACACTTGGAAATCTCCAATGTGGCTCAACCCAATAGCTGACATTTAGGGAAACCGAGTCCTGAAGCAGAACTGGTTCACTAAGGACACCAGGAGACTTAGAGACCAACTACCCACTCCCAGGCCCTGTCCCCATCATTTGCTGCCTCCCAGGAGTTCCCGGCTGACTGAGGCACCAATGGCAGACATACAGGAGATCCCCCATCCATCCTGGTCCTCCTATGCAGAGAGGCCTACCCACAGGGAAACTTACCCCCATGTGTTCTTCAGGTGGCTTGTGGAGGTTTTCTGCAGAGCAGAGATGAAAGTGCGGGACGAGGAGAAGTTCTTCCAGATCTCACACTCCTGGGGAAGGGAAGAGAATGAGGTGTGAGGTTGGGCACTGGAGCCCCGCTTGCTCTAGCTTCAGTCCCCTTCTATTTACATCTCCCCTCCTGGATGAGACAGATTCTCAGGGAGCCCCAGAAGGACATTTAGGATTCAGAAAGTAACACTCACAAGGAGGAGGAGTTTAGCTCAACCCAGGGAAGGAGCCAGGTAGGAAGTGAGCATCCTCCCACTGGGACCTGGAGTCAAGGTCAGCGGGGCCTCTGGCAGGAAGGGCCTAGGGACTTGCAGGAGCTTAGACCACACACTTCAATCCTGGGAGCTGATAAAGGTGGAGAGGCAGTTCCCAAGTCTCCAGAGAGGGGCTCCACTGGGCCTCCCACGGTACACCTGGGCCACCTGGACCCAGTGCTCTACCACCCTCGCCCTGTACTGGGCTGTCATGCTCACGTCACCGAGGCAGGTGGTGATGACGAGGCTGGCCACCCTTCTGAACTGGTCGATGGTGGCCTGGATGGTGGGTGTCTAGTGCTCACTGCCAGGCTTATTCTTCTTGTGCCAGGTGGATCCCAGGCACTGAGAGGGCACCACCTTCCAGAAGAGCTCCTGGGGGACAGGGGAAGTGTCATCCAGCCCTGCCACAGGCCACCTCTGTGTCCACAGCCACTAAAGTCCCACACAGTTTTCACAGTTTACAGCTAGAGCTCAGGAAGCTCAGGATGTGGCCTGAGCCTTGTGAGAGTCCCTGGGTTTTCTTCTCTGTCCACCGAGGGTACCCAACACAGGATGACCCAGGGCCCAATCACGGTAGGGAAGGGAGAGGGGTATTTGCACCCAGCCCGTCCTGGCTAACTCCAAGCTCCAGATGATGGCTCAACTCTGCTCATCCCAAGGGGGCATCTGCCACCACCCTGATCTCCACTCTGGTCCCACTCTCCATTCTGATGCACATTCCCCCGTGGCAGCTACAACCACTGGCCTTGTCTGTCTCCCTTGTAGTGAAGCACACATCAGGTGTCAAGTCCTGAGGCTGTTGAGCCTCCTGAGGAGACGGCTGGGCCACCGTAGACCTGGCTGCACACACTGAGCTCCCCTCCACCACTGATGGGCCAGGCCCTGCCCAGCTTTCCATCTCTTCTACCTCATGGAGCCAGCACAGGCACTCTGTGGAGCAGGTCCTGTTAGTGTCCACCTCTACGGTCTGCATGTGGACAGCAAAGGCTTGAGGGTTCCGGGAGTTGCCCAGGTCATATGGTTGGTAAGGGGTGGAGCTGGGATTTGGGCCCAGATCATGGGAGTCTGGATCAGAACTGGGGCAACGATGGCAGAGGGAAGGCCTGTTCCACCCCGCCCTGAGAGCCCAGCTGCTCACTGCATCCATCACGGTCAACTGCTCTACCACCTGCTTAGGAGAGAAGGCCGTGAGGTTGGGCTTCTTCTCATGCTCCTTAACAGCCACAGGTGGAGACGGACTTCCCACTAGAAATGATGATCCAGGTGACTCCAGCTCAGCAGCTCCCACTCCTGCTGGAGCCAATGTTGGCCCTTGCTTTAGCTCCAACGCTGCTGATGGAGGTGACTCTGGCTCCAACGCTAGAAGGGGTGTTGTCAACAGAGCTGGATCCAGCTCTACCTCCACCACTGCCCACTGCTCTGCTTCTGCCACTGACTGGAGCTCTGCAGCTGGCGCTACAGTGGGATAAAGAGAAAGATTCACCCACATAGCTGACTTTCCATGTGTGCTTCTGAACAAAGGAAAAATCCCACTTCCCTTCCAGGAATATCCAGCCTGCAGTCCCCCTTACCCTCTGCCTCTGCCTCAGTGGCCTCCAGAAGCTCACACCGGGCAAGGGTAAGAGGGTCATGGCAGCTCAGCTCCGAAACAGGCAAGGTTACCTGCATGTACATCCCCTTTAGCTTGAAAAAGGGACAGCCCCAGTCTGGTCACTCCCTAGTTCTGGTCCAACCTGGTCATCTCAAGGTCCTGAGTGTGGAGACCCTCTGTTCCTGTTCTCATCTCAGAGCAGCACTGGATGGTGTTTGTGGCCTCAGGCACCTTCCCCTTGCCTAGTGAGTTGGTGAAATTGAAACCATTGGGCAGCTCCTCGATGACCTTCTTACTGGAGATCTGCAAAGACTGCTCCGGAGCTGGGCCTGAAGGAATCAGGGGCTGCCTGCACACTGCCACTGGGGTCATCCCCCAAGAGAAAGTCTGCTCCTCAGTTCAGGCACAGAGGGACATCCCTGCAAAGAACTATGGTCAGGCAGGAAAAGAGATGAAACCTCTATGGCTCAGTAACATAAGAGTAGAGGAGCTCACCTTCTCATGCTGCCAGCCATGACCTGGGCTATGAACATGATAGGCCCACCACACTTCCGACACCTAACAAGCAGCTCCTGCCCAGGAATGGCCTGCCCCTCATACCCTGCCTTCTCCCCTCCACACAAAAACACAGACACACACACACACAAGATGAGGGACAAGGGGTGTGGGGCTGATCAGGTGGGATCACAGTTGTGACCTGGCCTGCACTAGCCTTTCCTGGGCTGCCCCATGTTACCCTTCACTGCCTCCTGCCAGACACCCAGAGGCGTCGGGGATGAGGGCTGAGCCAACGTCAGCAACGACCAAAAAGTTTCTCTTTCTGGGTTTTTTTGTGCCTAGATCCTCCAAAAGTTGGGATACAACAACACAATATTTTTTCCTGTTGACTGTCTCCAGTCAAGTGAGCTGGATGGGGGGCTGTGGGTGCCTGGTTACCAGAGTTCTAAGATCTTTTGAGGTCTATGACCAAGGAAGTGAGGTCTTTTTTCAAGACTCCTTTACCTAGGCCCCTTCCCTCAATCAGACTTGTCCAGAGCTGCCCCCTGTGCCCTGGCTGCTAACCCTCCTCCCCCATGTCATCTCCTGAGCTGTACACAAGGAGCCTACACAGCCCTAGCCACAGCTCCCTGGAACCCTAAGTCGGGTCCTAGCTTTGAGGAGACAGAGATGAATGCAGACCTCCTTTTTCTTACCAGTTCTTCATCCTGAGAAAGTCCCTGTACCTCTCAGGTCCTCCCCAGTCTCTAAACCTGCACCATGGGGATCAGGCTAGAATCTACTTCCTAGAGATGTCGCCCAGTGTATATGACATAATATCTATTACCTCTGTGGGCTGGTGTCACATGAACCTAAGGCACAAACTTAGAGATGGAAGAATAACAAGAAGGGGTGACAGGAGCACAGACCACCACTCAAAACAGGCCTGGATGAGTGACGTCAGCATGACGTTGTAAGGAGCTGGGCTCCTCTGTGCAGGCAATGCCAACTCCGGAGGGAGCCAGGAGGGGCGCCAAAGATTCACAGGACTCTGCAGCCCTTCTGCAGCTCACTAGTGTGGAGGGGCACCAAGGCTTCACCTTGGCCTCTGTCTCCAAGTTCACATAAAGGAGGGTCGGTTTCTTCCAAGAGTTTTATAGTTAATAGTCAAAGATTAATAATGTAATAAAGGCACAACCACTTGAGTATTCGTTTATATTGAAACTTATTAAAATATCAAGCAGGGAGGATTAAAAGAAAGACCAAAAGTATATTCTTAGTTACTGCTATTTCTTTAAATGAATCATTCTGGATAAAAAGTACTTTATTATATTTTTTTCAAGTCCCAATAATCAAGCTGAATATATCAACCAAATACCACGAAGAAGAGACTGTTGCCACGTTAAAGCAGCACAAAGTAAGACTAAGCTTTTCCCACTTTCTGTAGGGCTCTCCAACAAACAATGCTGCTTACTTTTTAATCCTCGGACAATCTATTGAAACAAAAACAATAAAAAAAATCAGTAAACAATTTACTTCATTAGGGTCTGTCTCCATCACAAGTACAAACACAACAAGAAGTAAGGTTGTACTTGAGGGAACATAGCAATAGCAGAAGGGAGAATTAGTATTTAGTTCAATCTAGACCTTATTCCTTTATCTTTCTCCCTAAAATTATGTTGGACTTAAAAGCATATAAGCATAAAAGAAATGAACAAAGCAATTTGTGCCTTAATGATGCAAGCACCGTCATTTCTTTAAAACTAGAGTACACTAATATCTTGGATGAAAACTTAATGGAGGATACTGCTAGGGGGAGTGTAAATCGCTACAACCACTTTGGACAGATATTAACAATTTCTAGTAAAGTTGAAGATACCCAACACCAGGAAGTCCAGTCCTATGTATATATCCAAAAGCTTTCCCACAGGAACATAAGGAAACATGCATAAGAAAGTTCATAGCAGCATTGTTTAGAATTGCAAAAGAATGTAAACAACTTAAATGTCTGTCAAAAGGAAAATGGATAAAAAAATTCTGGTATATTCATACAATGGAATACTACACAGCAATTAAAATAGATGAACAATCAATAAGGCTACTTCTTAAAAATAATGTTAAGCAACTAAAAACACTTCTGAACAAATATGGGTACAGTATCATATCATTGTACAAAGTTTAAAAACAGGTAAAGTAATGCTCTATATTGTTTACGGATACATACATATGTAACAAAAGTATAACAACACGTCTAGGAAAGAAAAAGAATAAATTCAGCATACTAGTAATGTTACTTGCAAAGAAGGTATAAAGTAAATATGGCAAAATATTAAGATTGAACAACTCTGGAAAGTTGGCTTACCCATTGGTCTATTAATTTTCTATATGATTGAAACATCTCAAAAAATATGGTGAGAAATATAGTATTCTGTGTAAAAGACAGTAAATACTTTGTAGAAGGTAGTAATTCCGTAAAGTAAATAGAAGTGCCAAATGAGCTGAGAATAGTTTTCAGAATACTCTCCTTTGCCTCCTAACCATATACAGTTCATAGCGATTAGGATTATTTTTTGAAAGGTTACATGTTCTTCCATGAACCCAGCAAATATTTTCAATCCATTTACTATCTGAGAAAATGAATGTAGTCACAGATTCAGTATACGTTATGAATTATCGGCATCTTTATCTTAATGAAGACTTAACTGCTGAAAAATACTTGCAGAATTCATTATAGCAAGCTATGATGGACAAGCTTTACAAGGAAAGTTCATCTTCACCCCACCAACTGTACATTCAGACCATATTGAAGAGTCATGCTTTCCTGTTTACTTAGATTCCTAACTGCAGCAGAAATGAAAATCAAGACTGAAACAATGCCATTCAAAGAAAACCAGATACCCAACTAGACTAGGACAGAAGTCTAGAAATAAAAAGGGGATTCCTAAATGTATCAACAAAACAAATGCAAGTAAAAGAATTTCCTAGTCTTAACCATCACAGTGGTTGAGAACATGTCTCGGAATCTGACAAATCCGGATTTGTATCCCTACTCTGCCAAAGCTGTGGACCAGGAGGTAGAAGTACGAGTTCTAGATCAGGTTCCCACAACTCAGATGTGTTTCCTTGATCATGTCTTCACTTCTCTAGACTAAGATCCTCATCTGTAATAATCCCTAATTGAAAAACTGTTGTAAGGGAGAAAATGCCTTGGCACACAGTAGGTGCTTGATAATTCTGATTTAAAGGTCAGAAGGGTATAATGAAAAGAAGATGGGCTTTGGAGTAAAGCAAGCCTAAGTGTGAGTCCCACTGTGTGAATCACTGAACCTCAGTCTGTTTCTTCATCTGTGCAATGGAGATAAGATTATCTACCCGATAGAGTTTTGACGAAAATTAGCCAGGCATTGAGTTAAGAATTAAGTAAGTTAATGGATAGAACGTGCCTAAACTCCAGTATTTGACACAGAGGAGGTGATCTACATTAATCCCCACCTCTTCTAAACCACCTATGCTTAATCTAGGATCCAGAGACAGAAGTCAGAGACTGTGCTCTCTTGCTATTGCATGCAGAAGTCTTGGTACATGACTGTGTTTCTCTGAAGAGAAAGTCCGTGGATTTCTCATTCCCAGAACTATATCTTAATAAAATAACTGAAAACAGAGGGGAGACTGATATGCACTGTTATCAACTGAGGACTTCCTTGCAATAGTGGAAAAAAACGGCAAATTCGACCTGGGGATAGAGGGATGGTTAAAAGAGTAATTCAACAGCTTATGAAGCCAATTATACCCTGACCCCTAGCCTATGTGTTCCAAAACAAGCTAAGAACCACTATTCTGAGGCATTTCCCAGTTCTACTATTCTGTGATTCTATCTGTGCAACTCTTGAGTAGAGATTTGGTGGACTCTAACCCCTTCACCCCAGCCAATAACGCAACGCCAGCTAGTTCCTCAGATACAGCCTAGAAATCCATCCCACCTGCATTCACCACAACCCCCCAGGGGATAAAGGACGAGCCCCGATCCGCCTCCCGCCATCGTCCCCGCTGCCACGAGTCAGCGGAGGTTCAAGGGGGCCCGGGGCCTCTCCTCGGGGTTCAGGACAGGATCCCTCTGGCCTCCGCGTGTTCAGAACCCCGAGGCCCGTGGACGCGGTCACCCCGACTGCCCGCATGGCGGCCAGGCGAGAGCAGAAGGCTCTCTTCGGGCAGGCTGCGCGCCACCCCAGGAGAGACAGGCTGGCCTGTTCTGAGGAAAACCGAGGCAGCGCTGCCTGGGCTCCGAGTCCCGAGAGAAAATGAAATGGTATCTGCGAGCACACACTGCGGAGCCTGGCAGAGAGGAGAAGCCCCAAACCTCTCGCCTTCTCACCCTGGCCGAGTGCGGACTCCCGGCGCCTCACCCGCTCCCTCCTCCGCTCTCTCCAGACCGCGCGCAAGCGCTCTTGCGGACGAATTCCTGCCTCCCGCCCCCTCGACTCCCAGCACCCAATCACCCGCCAGAGCAGAAACCAAGAAACCAGTCCCGGCGTGAGGTTAGGGGGCCCCCCGAGAGAAGCCTCCGCAATAAATCCAACGCAAAGTATTTCGTGGCCCGGAGGCGAACGCTTGAACAGCGAAGGATGGGAGCAGAGCGCAGCGTTTAAAGGAAAAGTCTTCTCCATTTTGAGATTTTGAAACCGGCGACTTAACCCATGTATCCGTTTCCTTGAAAACTCGCAGTCTCATTCTTCAGGTCTGTAGACCAAGCGAAAGGAAAGCCTTGCCGAGTTCTTCCCAGAGCGCCCGTCAGTGCCGCTCAGCTCACGTTTCCGAACTTCACGTCGGCCCGGGTGTCGCACAGACGGAGGCGGGAACTGCCAGAAGCCTGAGCCCGGCCAGGCGACAAGGCTGGTTGACGAGTGGCCGCAGACCCTCAGGATGTTCCAGGCTTCCCCGGATAGCGACTTCAACCAGAGCAACGCTGTAGAGCGCTCCCGCCCCGGTCACTTCTGCTCCATCAAGGCTCATCCGTCTTCTGTCCCTCCTAAAACCGGGTTGTTATTCTTTGCCACGAAGTACACTTCAGTTTCCTCAAAGGTAGGGAGTTAATCGTGATCTCTCCAAAGTGTGATTTTGTCAATTTCTGAATAGCCTAAGCTTGGCTCCGATACTAGTGTCTCAAAAAAGTAAAACGTGAGACAGTTTCTCAAGTTTGAGCAACTAGTTTGGGGAGAGGTTTGCTGTAGGGGGAGCAGCGGGAGGAGAGTGGATTTGTTTGCTTCCCTTTCAGTTTTACTGCATCTTCCCCAATTGCAAAATGTACAGTGCTAAAAATAAATTCTACCTTTTAATTTAGTAATCTCAGGCTCAAAAATTCATCCTAAAAGAGTAATCCAAAAGAAAGAAAAAGTAAAAATACCTAAATTGATAACATTGCCTATTGTAATCCTGAAAAAAGTCATCAACCTCCCGGTCTAGTAATAGCACCCTATACGGTTATGATACATCAGTTTGATCATTAGGAAGCCAATAAAATAATTATCAAAAGTAAACAACTTGCAAAAAAAATTTCATATAAATTTAAATGAAAGAAAGCAGACTCCCTACTGGGTATTATGAATTCCATTATGTGAAAATATATATGCATAAGCAAAGATGGAGGGAAAGTATAAAAAATGTAACTTACTGTTAAAACAGTGGAATGAAGGATAATTTATCAATACTTAAAAATATCTTCAAATTTTTATTCTGCTTTTACAATTTTTTTAAATATCAAATCCTTTAAGTAACTGCTCCAGGGAAACTACTACGATTTTCGATTTTCCTCCACTCAATTCCTAAGGCTCCCAACCGACTCTAGCCTTGTATGGCCATTTGACGTGTGTGGCGTTAACAGAAGTGGATACACGTAGGCTCTGGAGCCAGACAGTCCTGGATTCCAGTCCCTTGAACTGTTCCTTTCAGGTGAACAGTAGTGAAAGAAAACATAAAAAAACTACAAGTTCATTTGATAAAGAATATGCATGTTCATAAACCAATATTCAAAATAGCTGCACACATCTGTTTTCACTTGAATAAAAAAATCACATTGTGACAAATTTTGTAACCTTAACTTAAAATACATGAATATTAACATTTACTAATATAGTTACACATTTTGTTTACATCATCAACGGATGTGATGAAAAACAGCATGTTGTTATTTAAACACAGCAGGTTTTGATCAGCCTTTGAAAACTGATCCAAGAATGTGCGCTGCATTTAGTTAGAAACCATTTATTTCAACCTTTTTTGAACTCCTAGAGGTTTCCTACTCACATAAAATATTCCAAAGCCTCAGTTTAAAATAAAACAAAACAAAAGAACACAGGACCGCTGTATTTAATCTTAGAAGACTACAAAACAGCCTTGTTTAAAAATATGAAAATTCTTACAGTATTTTTTAAGTGTATGCTTTTATTTTTCACATCGAACTTACTTGATTGAACATTAAGCATCTGATATCTCAGGGAAGGCCAGCCCAGTATCCTGGTTTTCAGAGCTGAACAGGTGTTTCTGATGCAATCTATGGACCAGCAGAGACCCATTTGACTAAAGAAATAATTAATCAAGTGTTCTCTAAACATTGCTGCATAATGGAATCAACTGGGGAATCTTAAAAAAAGAAAATACTAGTGCTTGACTCCCAACCGCAGATATTCTGATTTAATTGGCATGGGTTACAATTGGGGAACAAGAGTTTTAACAGCTGTCCAGGTGATTTTAATGTGCAGCAAAATTTGGAGCCACCACAATGATGCAAGACACACAGTGATTTAAATCACAGTTAGCCACAAATGACAGATGCCTATAGAGGAGAACTCACTTTTAAGGAAGTTTCTCAAGTTGGAAATACTTTATAGTTTCTCTCTGTTTCTTAAGATCAAATTTATGCTTTTTCTGAAAGTTATAATGACTCTTTAATTAGTAGTCTTCAGAGGGGATTTATATTGTTAAACACTCAACAATTTTTTTCAACCATTAAGTTTAGGTTACTGTATATAATCACTGCTATACACTTATCTATTACGTGTAACAATACACTGAAATTACCTTCTAGGCATCACAGTATTAAGAACCATCCATAGTTTATTGACTGTTTGAAGCATTCTCCACAGAACCCCTGAATTCAATAGCTGGTTCATATTGGATGTTAATACTTCTGCCTATGGTATAAGTTCACTGGCAGAGAGTAGAGTCAAGCGTTCTAGAATCTGTATCGTTTCCATATGTCTTACTGGGACAGCTGAAAATGCTAAAGGGGAAACTTAGCAGTCATAATCTAAATTCTATACAGCTTACCAAAGAAGAAGTAACATTTCTCTATCAGACTACAGGCCAAACAAATCAAGAAAACAACGTTGCTCTAAACGTAAAACTTTCAATCCTAGCCATAGTTTTGGCCATACTTAAAATAAGGACCTTAAGAAAAATTAATTTAGGTGTAGTTATTTCACAAAGAACAAAACATATCTCATTTAAGAAATCACATTAGTGACCCAAAGACAAGGTTCATTTCTTTGGTGATTCAGAAAGATTTTAAAAATTGATTGAAATATGAAAATATACACAAGTATTGCCTTTGGTAGTCACATTCATTTGAAAGATTGGAATTTGTTGATACCTATAAGGGTGGCCCCCTTTATAGGTTATAAGCACTCAGCAGATTGCTGTTATTCAATAATATCAATCTTGTGCTCTTCAATAGAACAGACACTAACCACATCTGGCTGTTGAGCACTTGAAATGTAGCTAGTCCAAAATGAGACGTGCAGTAAGTATAAAATATACACTGGATTCCTAAGACTTAGTATGGAACAACAGTAAAATATCTCATTAATCGTTGTTTATATCGAGCACCTGATGAAATAATATATTAGATATATTGGGTTAAATGAAATAATTATTAAAATTAATTTTGCCTTTGTTTTTACTTTAATGTGGCTATAGAAAGTTTCAAATTATATGTTAAAATTATATGTGTGTCTTGCGTCTTATTTCTATTTGACAGTGGTGATCTAGAACACTATCCAGTAACCGCAAGTCCGTTGCTCTATTCCGTGGCACTTATTTCTGACTTCTTTCTATCGACCTTTCACACAACCTGTTCAGTGATATAACGTAGGACCTATGAGGTAACAGATACAAGCGTATCAGAAATAAATGGTTAAAACTCCTTAAACTCAAAGAGAATTATTAAAATTATATTCACGAAAACATTATTAATATCCCCAGGGAAATTCTGCATGATTTTAAGATTTCAATGAGCCTAACATCTCTTTGCACTACTAAAGGGGAAAAAGGAGTATCAATCTACTATACCTTCTTGGAGTTGTTTAAGAGAGTGGTTTTTGGCATTATTAGTCAGGAGCATTTCCCTTAACAGGGCGTCAGTCCCTGTGATTTTTTCTTCACAGATCCAATCTTTCACAATGCATAAATGCGAGTAGTTAGTTACAAGGAGACATAGTAAAGCAGAATGCGACCCTTAAAAATTTACAGAAAGTCAACTGGATTCTTCATTCTTAAACACAAAACTCATCTCTCTCCTCTCTCCCCCTCCCTTCTCCCTTTCACTCTCAGCAATCCAAAGGAAGTTGCACTTTTTGTGCATGCATACTACAGTTTGAGAACTTCTGTTAGGTAGTTCAGCCAGGGAATCTGCTTAGATAAAGATCCCCAAGTGATCTGATACAGGGAAGTTGGAAACTACTACTTTTATCAAAAGTTCTCAAGCTTTCTTCCACTCTATCCCAACATAAAAGTCTTTCATCAGGAAAAGTTGTTTGACATAGCCATAGTTCAAGAGTTGAGAGGGGGAGGAAAGAAAAAGAGGAGAAAAGAATGTCCATTTGGGGGAGATCATATATGATTTTAAAAAGGCCTCACTCAGAAATTCTGATGACTAGTGGTGTAGTGATTTGCATGCTCTGCTGCAGTGGCCCCAGGTTTGCAGGTTCGGATCTCGGGCACAGATCCACACACCACTCATCAAGCCATGCTGTGGCAGCATTCCACATACAAAATAGAGGAAGATGGGCACAGATGTTAGCTCAGGGCCAATTTTCCTCAACCAAAAAGAAAGAGAGGAAGGTTGGCAAAGGATGTTAGCTCATGGCCGATCTTCCTCACCAAAAAAATTTAAAAAAAGAAATTCTGATAGGCTTCTATAGGAGAACATGTCCTCTCCTCCAACTCAGTTGACAATCATTGCTATACATGGGTAAAATTCAAGTTGCTCACTTTAAATACCTAAAAGTTCTCAGGCACTTTAGGTATATTTTCTCATTTCACCCTAACATTCCTACAAGGTAAGCAATATTGTCTCCATTCTACTGTAAGGAAACAGGCTGAAAGACATTTATTAATATCCCAAAGTCACACAGCTAAGTATGTCAGCCAGTCGAAGCAGTACTGGTGATACCTACAGGAGGATGCATTTGTCTTCCTTCAAGAAGGGTTAAGGAAGCTCCAAAGGAATGGGAAAGCTTCCTTTTTGTAAATCTAATGCTTGTTTCTAACCTTTTGCTTATACCATGGTTTGACTATTCGTGACTATTATTGTGTAATATCAATAATGAGAAAGTAAATGATGATATTGTAAAAATGCCTATTTAGATATATGAGATACCACTATGCTAAGTGCTTGGCACATAAATACTTAATAAATATTTTTGTTACTATACTACTAGTATCGTTATCAGAGTTGTAAGTGTAGTAGTAATAATATTAGTAGCAACAATGGTACTTTAGATACAATCATCAACTTCTCATGCAACTTAAATCAAATGTTACCAGTGCTTAGTCCCAGTAGGGATGGTATCTGCTTCCTTTCTCATAGAAACTGCTTAAAATTGATGTTTCTGTTTGAAAAGACACTGTAACAATCAAAATTGGTATAATTTTAAAGTTCAAAAGTCTCAATGCACAAGTATGTGTACAGTGAAGACTATCCCAGGGCCGGCACCGCAGCATAGTGGTTAAGTGCGTGCGCTGCGCTGCTGGCGGCCTGGGTTCGGATCCCGGATGTACACTGAGGCACCACTTCTCAGGCCGTGCTGTGGCAGCGTCCCACATAAAGTGGAGGAAGATGGGCATGGATGTTAACTCAGGGCCAGTCTTCCTCAGCAAAAAGAGGAGGATTGGCATGGATGTTAGCTCACAGCTGATCATCCTCACAAAAAAACAAAACAAAACAAAACAAATTTCCAAAAACAGTCATACAAGTGACTGCTTACAATAGTACAAATCAATCTACATTTCATAATCTCTTCAATAAAACAGTTACCAAATGCTGCCAAATACAACATAATTTCTTTGGAATAAGATTATGCAAAGATATGAGTAAATAAATGAAGACACCTGGCTGAAGATGACCAAAGAAGCTTCATGTTCCTCCTTGAAACCAACCATAACACAGAAAGAAAAAGAAAATTCCAACTTCCAGGAAACAAACCAAAAAAACCACACTCAAACGTTATTAAAAAGAAGAAAATATTATTAAAAAATTAAATTTCAAAAATATCACTATTTCTATGACAGTTTTACACTAAAACTATTATAGTAATTCTATGCTGTGGAATATTATAGAGCAATTAGAAACAATAAGGTAGATCCACATGTACTGACATGAAAAGATTTCCAAGAAATATATTAAATCTCCAGACCAAAAGGAAAATGACAAGCACCCAGAAATCAACCCTGAAAGCACAGAAGTGTATAACCTTAATGACAGAGAATTCAAAATAGCTATCATAAAAAAGCTCAATGAAATATAAGAAAACAGACAATTCAATGAAATCAGGAATTTTTTCACAAAAGAGATTGAAACAATAAAGAAAAATCCATCAGAAATCTTAGAGCAGTTAGCCTTCGCTAAGTGATTTCAGAGATTTGATCAGTTTTAGAACAAGTAGAAGGGATCTTCCTAATGCACACCCCCTCTTTTCCCAGAGTGTGTGTGGCATGAGGGTGGAGGCTGCACGTGCAAGCCGGTCATGGCAAATATCACTTCAGCACTGGTTTCTGGGCAGAACTGCAAGATTTAGGGTGGAGTTATTTCCTTCTTTCCTCCTTCTGGGGTGCCTCCCTCTCCCCACAGTCCCCCAGGTGGGCTCAAGCACCCAGGATGGCAGCTATGATGATGGGTGACCCGAGTTCACTTTTGGTTGGAGAGGCCTACAAAAGGCCAGCAGCAGCCTTTTGTAGGCCACATTTCACATGTGGTGCCTCAGAGAGTCTTTGGAGCCGCAGCAGCACAGAACATCTGATTTCGCTTGTTTTAGTCTCAGAGAAACTGATACATGTTGTTTTGCATGTAGTAGCATCAAAGGGAATTTGTCCTGCAGTTCTGAGTGTGCCCTGCCCTGCCTGGCTCTCGACTCTTCATTTTTCTTGCCACATCTGCGTCTGTGGGTGCCATCCACCTGTCTTTCTCAGCACCTGAAGCTCAATGAGAAGCGCACACTGGCCTTGCCTCCCTGGAGTCTTCAAGGGCGCCCTGCTCTATGATCACGTACTTTGGGGCATTAGCTCTAAGCAGCCTGTCCATGGTGGCTATCTGGCTGGTGGCTCACCCTGCCTGGATGCCAACCTGGTTTCCACCCTTCTCCTTGAGCGAGTAGTGGACACCCACCCCAGCCTGCAGAGACTCCTGCCTGGGCTCTGCCAGTGAGCCTGGGGACCACCACTGTGAGTTTTGCAGGAGGAAGAGAGGAAGAAGTCCAAGCTCATACCCAACTATGTCTGGCCGTTAGTCCCTTCCAACCTCTTCAGATACTTAACCTGGTCATTTACTGGGAAAGTAACAGGTTTAAAACATGATTCCAGTCCAATGCCCACACCAGGGAGCAGAAGAACAGAGTCTGTCCCCATTAGTCCTGTTACCAGAGAGGCAGGAGCTGGGCAGGGAGCAGGACAGAAGGAAAGACCAGTGCTGCTGCAGCTGCTGTACTTGTCCCTCACCCACGCGTACCAGGTTTCCAAATGAGCCTGTGGGGCCAACACAGGCCACAGAGGAAAGGCTAGAGAGAAGCAAAATCCTTCTTGACTCTTCTTTTGGGTGTCCACTGGGCTCAGTGGAGGTCCAAATGCTTACCCCATTTCTAAGGAAGTGCTTTTGTGTGTCTTCAGACCTCCCCCCAGCTGATGGTCTCTGTCCTCAAGCCCCGGACAGAGGTGATGGTGCTCTGAGCTGACAGCTTGTGACAGCCCTTCAGGCCTGGCCTCTGAGGTCCACTCTCATCATAGGCAGAGTCCCCCTGAAGACAGCTCAGCCTGGGCCTCCTCCCAGCATTCACGCCTGGTGCTTGGGAAGCATGCACAGCCTCACACAGCTCGCTGTGGCCCTGAGGACCTGGGAGTTGGCCAGTCTCTGCCTTTAGAGCCTTGGGACAGGTGTCGGGTACCAGTCTCTGTGAACTTTGAGCCCCAGGGATGCTCCACATGCCTCAGCTCAACCTCACCCAGGGAAGACAGAGGCATAATGCAGAGACACTGACAACTCACTCAAAAAACAATCTCTCTTTTGGACTTCTGAACCCATAGGCAATGTGGGACCCCACAGCAGAGGAATCTCTCCTGGAAGAAGGAAACACACTACTATGGTCTGGTAGCTTGACAACACAAGAGTTATCTGGAGGGGAGAAAAACGTGGAAAGATCAGATGAGAGTGACTAAAAGTTGGTGTCTAATGCACAGCTCATACACGTTTACAAAATTAACATGTCAGAACAAAAATAAGCCTTTGTTCTTACAGCTCCTCACCTCCTTCTGAGATTTACTTGCTGCTGTGGGATCCAGGTGACCATCCAGAGCCCAAACGCAGCCCTGCAGGCTGTAGACATCAGACTGGAAAACCCTGCACCCTGGCATGGGAGGGCCACCGGGGGAATATTTGAGCCCCTGGAGCCATTTAAAATTTAGGAGAAACCAGCCATGAAGACTTGGACACCATCCTCAAGGGCAGTTCCTTGCCTTGGTCTGTGTGGATGCACGGTGAAGGAGGGTGCTCCTAGGCCCCAGTGGGTGTCAGAGTCCCTGGCCCACACCAGGTGTTGTCCAGCCTGTCCCCAACACCTCCACTCGGCCTGATGGAAGAGGAGACCAGCAACCAGTAGGGTGCTTACCTGCTCCCCAAACCTGCTGGTCCAAGTTGCACTGCAGGGATTCCAAAAGAACAGAGGATGTTTTGGGGGGGAAAATAACATCTTCCATCTGTCATTCATTGCTCCTGACTAGACACATTTCATCTTTACAACTGAGACCAAATGGACGGTGAAGGAGTCCTGAGAGGAGAGGGGATGTTGGAGATGCATGACAGCTATTGCTGGGTTAGCCGGTGTGAGAAACACCAGGGCACACTTCCTGTGACCCCATTCACTCCCATTCAGCTCTGGGCTCTCTGAAGTCCCAGGGAGCAGGGGCCAAGGCTGGGGCCTTAGGAGTCAGACGGGTCCGACCAGCTATGTGACCATGGGCCCAGTGCCTCCTGGATAGGGGGACTCAGGGAGACATAGTATGTGCCGATGCTCACTTATTATTATTCTGATTGCTGTTGTCTTTCCCCACCCCAGACGAGACGCTGGGCTGGATTCAGTGCACCTGCATCTATGGAGTGTCTGCCTGTGGCAGGTGCCAGAGGGGCAATGATGAAAAGGATGCTAAGGAATACTTTAGACCCATCGCAGGCATCACTCAAGAGGCGTGGAAAAGTAGAGGGTGGAGTTCTCAGGAATGGATTGAGTCTTTACAATATTTGTCCCCAAATGTCCTTAAATAAGACAGACTTTTGGTGCTAACGTGCCGCATTATTAAAACAATATGACAAAATAACCCTGTAGGAATTGTGTTCACGGGTTTCCATATCTGAGGGTCTCATCTTTGCAGGGCCTTGATCGAGTGCCAGGCCTGAGAAATACCAGACTTGCTGCCAGTGGCTGAGGACCCAGATGCCAAGATGTGGGGCTCTGAGCCTACTGGCTGGGCAGGACACACTGCTAGCACGTGCTGTCTATGGGCATCCGATCCTTTCTTGACCTACTTGGTGTCAACGCCCATACTCTCTATTTTTGGGGTGGGACTTTTTCTAGCAGCGACAACTTGGCCCTCAGCTTCAAAAAGTATGAACCAAAGCATATGCTTGCCTTTTGAAATGCTGGGGCCGAGGGCTCTGTGGCCGCCCCATTTGGCCGCACTCTTCATTCCCATACTGGAACATTCACGCTATGTCTGCAAGAACAAGTTACTCCCTACACATGCAATACAGCAAAGCCTTTTTTCCAGGCACACACATGACATCCAGAGAGCTCATCATGGAGACACTGGGACCCCAAGGGGTTTGACCATGTAGAGTTCATCTTTCCTGCAGACACAACATTTCTATTTCTCCCTTTCTACCCTGGCGCCTTTTTTTGGTTTCTTACTCAGTTGGGTCCTTTGGGAAGTGGGTGCTGAGCTGTGTAGGAGAGCGAGAGGGGTGTGGGGGCTGATGCCTGATATGAAGGAGAAGGAAGCCCAAAGAGGCAGGAGACCCTCCCAGGAGCCTCACTGGCCCAGCAGGGAGGTGGGAGCCATGGTTGCCCCTGGAGGAGCCTGCAGATTGGAAAGCCCAGCCCAGCGCCCTCCTCCCCAAATCTCCCCATGTGCTCCATCCTGGGGCACTGCCACTGGTGGCTTTCAGCTAGCTGCTGGTCTTGCAGCTCAGTGGAGAGCTCTCTTGTGAAGAGGCTCTGAGCGGTGCTCTGTGAGGACAACACAGCCCATCTGCCGTGTCGTGTGTGCAGGTAAATGCCCCTGCTCACCTTTGGGGAGCAGATTCTCCGGGTCCAGGAAATGTCCCTCCTGAGGGGACACTCAGAAGAGGGAGGTCAGTGGTCAAACCACAGCCCCGACCTGCTGCAGCTGGTCCTGGGGCCAATCTGACTGTCATTGCCTCCCCTCAGCTGTCCCTTCTCAATGCTACTCACCCTGAGACCCCCTCATCTCAGTCGTTCCCCGGGTGGGTGATGCCAGACTTCCTTCTGCTCACACGCTGGTCAAGAGGGCAGTGCATGTCCACTCATGATCACTATGCCTAGGAGCAACTGGTCTGCACATAAGAGCTGCCTGCCCACTGAAGTCTAGTTACGAAAGTGTTGGGAAGAACCATCTGGAGCAGGAGTCACGCTGGTCTCCTCCCAGAGGAACTCAGTTTGAGTCTGCCCAGCACTTCAAAGGCCCTGCCATCCAACTCAGCAGAAGGAAATGACCCACAGCCAAGAAGCTGGCCCTGTGGGGGCTCACTGACCTCAACCGTAACCTTGCTGGGGTCAGCCTTGAGAGGTCCCAGCCATAGGTGGGGGTTGCAAAGGCCACTAGGCCAGCTAAGGTGACTGATCACTGCACTTTTGCTCCACATCAAGTTCAGAAACTCCACTCAACTCCTCCACTGCCCCTTCTGAGAGGCACAGCCCCCGGCCACACCTCCTCCATCCACTGTCTTAATCCAGAATACTTTCATCATCCTATAAAGCTTCCTCATGCCTATTAGCGGTCACTTCTCACTCCTCCCTCCCTTCCCCACCCCCTGACAAACACTAATCTACTCCCTATCTCTATGGATTTGCTGACTTGGGACATTTCTTATAAACGGAATCCTACAATATGAAAATACCTAGCATGATGTTGTCAAGGTTCATCCATGTTATAAGTGTGTGTCAGAACTTCATTCCTCTTTATAGCTAAATGATATTCCATTGCATGGAGAGACCACCTTTGGTTATCCATTCTTCCGTTGGTGGACAGTTGGGTTGTTCCCACCCTTTGGCTATTGTGAATAATGCTGCAATGAACATGCTCATTCATGGACTTGTCTGAGTCCCTGTCGCAATTCTTTGGATCACTCAAGTTTTGTAGGCTCTCAATGCACCTTCCAGGAGTTTTCTATTTCCCTTCACAAGCTGTACGTTTCATTGTCCTACTGTCTGGCAGACCCAGTCCAAGGACACTGGAAAGCTAGTTTTGCCATCGATCTCAAAGTGCAAGGGTCACAGGGGTGAATTTTTTCTTTATGAGCATCTGGACCAATGAGGGTAATTGACTACAAATACCAGAGGAAACTCTAGCTAATTTAAGCAGAAATATACTACAAGGAGATGATCCTGTAGTTCACAGAATTCACAAATGTCTGGACAATCGGCCTGGAGAATGTGCAGGAAGCAGGGGGCCATGGGACACCCCAGCCCCACCCTAGGAAGAGCCCAGTCAGTAGGCGACCCTAGGCCTTCAGACATGGGGCTGAGGCCACAGGTATCACTCATTGGGATCTGCGCTGTGTTAACACAGCTCCCTGACAACACCTTGATTTCAGACACCTGGTCTCAGAACCGTGAGAGAATGTTTCTGTTACTTTAAACCACCAACATTGTGGTGATTTGTTACAAGAGTCCTAAGAAACTTACACACACACACACACACTCACACAGGCCAATCTCATGCCCAGGGGTAGTGCTCTCCACCTCAGGCTGAATCACAACCCATTGAAACGCCCACTTGAAGACTGGAGAACAACTTCTGCCTGTGGTCCTGCAGGGGCTGGGCCAGGTATCTTCACATAGACACACCTCCTGTACCTTTTCTGTGCAGACCACCCCTGCCTCCTTGTCTACTGGACAACAGGACACCTTCTTGACTCAGCTGAAGTGGTGCTGCTCAAATCACCAATTTCAACAGACCAGTGTTGTTTTTCTAATTCATGCAGGTTCCCTCTGGAGGCTCTGGGGAGGATCCATTTTCTCACGTTTTCCAACCTCTAGAGGTCACTGCATCCCTTAGCTCCTGGGTTCTTCCTTCAACTTCAAGGCCGGCAGTGTCCAGCAGAGTCCTCCTCACATCACATCACTCTGACTCTGCCTCCGTCCTCACGTCTTCTCTCCTCTGACCTTCCTGCCTCCCTCTTCCACTTGTAAGAAATATGATTACTCCGGGCCCACCTGGACAATCGAGGATGTCTCCCATCTCAAGGTGAGCTGACCAGCCCCTTAATCCATGAGCACTTTCATGTCTCTTTGCCTTGAAACCTAACATATTCAGAGGTTCTGGCCCTTGACTGGATGGGAAGGGCATTGCATGTAGTGTTGTTAGAGAATCAGTGAGGATCCGTCTCTCTGACATGAACAATTCCAAGGGCCTCTGGGTGGGGCAGTGAACACAGAATGCAAATATACCTTCCTGCCTACAGCAGCCATTGATGGAGTCATTGGTGTGTGAGGAGCCATGAAAGGGGAACACAACAGGGTGGCTGACCCTCCTCAGAAGCAGCTGGAAGAAGTCTCAAAAAAGAGAGCCCTGAGCTTTGTGGTTCCCATATGCGTGATGCACCCCAGCAGGGGTGCAGCATGGTTGGGGCTAGAGGGTTCACAGAAGGTTATGGGGCCTGGTAAAGTTGGATTCACCCACCCCTTGGAGCAAGAACTTGGTAGCAGTGGGAATGTTCTGGAGCCTTCCCCCTGCCATGCACTGGCACACACACATACACATGCACTCACACACAGACACATATGCAGCACAATATGCACACACAGAGACACATACACAACTCTGCATATGCACACACTCAAAAAACACACATGCACACATGCGTCTACGCACATACACATGGATATGTGTGGGCACAAAAGACATATATGCACGTGTACACATGCTGCATACAAATAGAAAGAAACATATGCACAGAGAGACATGTGTACACAGGCATACCCACATGCACACAAACACACAAATGCACCCACACATGCACAGGAGCAAGATGATGCAATTTGCATTTGGTAGAAAGTTCTGGGAGCAGAATGGAGTAGGAACGAGGGGCAGGGAAAGCAGAGACCACTCAGGGTGTGTCAGTCAGTGCAGTCACCCCAGTACTCACAAGTCTGGAACGGGGGAAGAGCAGCAGTAATAGAGGGAGGAGGTGGATTAGGGGCGTGTGTGGGGCCAGCAGACCTGGTGGTATGGGTAGCAGACATGAAGGTCAATGTGGTCTCCCAGGGTCACTGGGGGCACTGATGGGAGTACAGAACACAGGAGCCAGGGTACATTTGAGGGAAAGGAGATCAATTCAGCCTGCAAGGGGTGAGGGGGCTGCAATGGGAGCCATGGGCATCCTGGTGGGGGCATTTAGAGCAGGCTGGACACTTTGCTTGTAGTTCAAGAGGTCTGGTAGGAAAGGGCGGGGTGGCGACATCAGCTCCAAGGCTGGAGCTGGAGCCTGGACTAGGACCAGCTCTCTCAGGGGAGCTTGGAGTGACCAGGGCTGGTCCAGGATCCCTGGGGCTAGGGCAGCAAAGACCATGGGAGTAGGGGGTACATACGAGGAAGCCATTGCTTTATCTTGCTAGCTCTTAATGCAGAGGTGTACTGCTTCCCATTCTGATAACATTCTCCCTTCCAGATAAGCTTTCTCAGAAGAAATCAAACCCAAGAGTAATGATGGCTAATTATGCAAAATTAAGAACATAAATTCACAGGATCCCCCCCAAAAATGATTTAATCACCACCTACAAGTCAAAATGAGGGGCCTTTATGAAGATGAGGGAGGAGCAGGATCCTGTCTCCAGGTCAGCCCAGGGCCAGACAGGTGAGCAGGGAGGAGGTGTAGGGTCCCCCACCCAGCCCTGCAGCTGTCCCTTGTGACTGCTGGACTGAGTCTGCTCTTCGTGCTGTGAGCTGAGGGACCCAGTTTATTCCTACCCACACTGTGGAGGTCATTTGAGAGTCTCTGGGAGGGCTGGGCAGTGGGCACGTGTGTGTCCCAGGTCAGCCACCTGCACTGGGTTAGGGTCTCAGTCCTGTTGTTCAGAACCCCAGGTGGACTTGGGCCAGAATTTGCTCTCTTGTGTCTTTGATGGTGTCTCCCAGGCAGAGCGGGACATCTTCTTGCCCAGCAGGGGAAAGGGGAACTCAGTGAGGCCTTGGACAGATTTCCATCCACAATGGGTCCCTGCTAACCCCTTACTCCTGGTGAAGTTATAGGCAAGTCAGGTAGCTTTTCCAAGACATAGTTTCCTCAGAGGCTAAAGTCATGATTTGGAAGAAACTTTACATATTATAAGCCCATCTATAAATGTGAGGACTGTTGTCCCTATTATGTGTTTATATTTTGCAAGACTACTGCGCTGGGGTTGCCATTAAAAATCAAACACATTGTTACAAAACGTGTTGTCAACTTCAAAAATCCATGGTGCTGTTGGAACAATATTTGAGGTCTGCAAATATCTAAGTGCCACCCAGTCCCTAGTCACTACCCTCCCACAGGGACCATCACAGCCTCACCTCTTTGTGAGCCCTCTGTGCCTCTTGTTGGTACTTATGTGACCTGGACATCCCTGACACTCAGGCCTGGGCTCCAGGCATCCCCAACTGTACAGTACAAGGTTCCTGCCCCCTGTCTGCCCATTTGCCTCCCTATGCCCACTGTCCCTCTCTCGGAGCTGGTCAACATGCCGGCCTCAGTCTTGTCCACCCGGGCCTGAGGACCCAAGTTCCCCTCTCTTTGCCTTTTCCTTCTTAAATGCCCATGTCTAGGTCCTCCCTCTCCCCTACCCCTGAAAAGACTGGTCTCATTCAGTTCTGAGAGTTGTCCTTAGCCTCTCAAGGAAAGTGATTCCCAGCAGACCCAGGAGTGAGGTGGGAGCTGGTGCTGGGAAACCAGATCCTGGTGGTTGGTCACACCCAAAACCTGGGGAATATCATGCAATGTGTGCTCATCATCAGAATGAAACTGTACTTGATTTCAGGGGAAACGGTTTGGCAATAGTAATGGTTAGAGGACCTGAGGCCTTCAACGGTGTCAGGACAAAGGAAGGTCTGGACACATAATCATTATAATTTTCATCCCATGTTCCTCAATTAAATGAATGGTCGGATGGATGCTGGATGGATGGATGATGAATGGTTGGATGAAAGGGTAGTTGATGCAAGGATAGTGAGTGGATGGGTGAATGGATGGATGGAGGGGTGGGTGGATGTGTGGTTTACCGTTGGATGGATGAATGAGGGATAGATGAATGGATGAATGAATGGTGGATGGATGGATCATGGGTGGATGCATGATGGATGGATGGATAGATGGATCGATGGATACCTATGAGGCCAGGATTACTAAAGCACACATGGACACTTCTAAGGTAATGGGGTCTAGATCCACTTGACCATCACTGTGAGCTCCATGCACATTTGCTCCATCCTCTCCTCTTGCTTGCTCACACCTTCCTTGATCTGGATTGGGGGCATGTTCAGTTCTGAGAGGGATCCAATTTCTTTTGGAGTTCTCCTCTCAAAGGGCCCATTAACTGCCCCTCCTCTTCAGGATCTTAGGGCCATGGCAGCTCCTATGGAAATCTTACAGGACGTTTCCTATTAGTGTCAGCTTCCTATGCTGATCAGATGGGAGGGTGAACCCAAGTGTGGGGACACATGGCTGTTTGTCTCCCACAGCTCCCTCAACCATTTGATCTCTCTTTCTCTATTTCATCCAACTTCACAGTCCATATTCCTTGAGCTATGCACATCTGCTCCGATATTAGTCATTTTAGAGACATCTGGGCTCAGTTCTATCAGCTTTTTGCATTTTTCTCCCTAAAGCTCTTATTACAGACATCCTTTTATTCCAGCTTTGAGGAAAATGGTATAGAAAGCCCTGGGCTAGAGCAGTAACCTCGAGGAAAAGTGGTATCAGCCCTGCTGCCCTTCAGCTTCACAATGAACTTCAAGGTCATTTGGTTTTCAAGATGCTCATCATGTGGGTGTACTTCCCTCCTCTCCTACTTCCAAGCTCCCCAATCCTGAGCCTGGGGTCCTGGAAACAGACCTCACCCCCCACCTGTGCTCTGGAGCCAGGCCGCAGCCTGCCAAGTTGATCCAACATCCTCTACATTATTAATGTGCTGGTTTTTCTAGCAGACTCAACACAATAAAGATGGTGGTGATGGTAACGAACGTAACCGTGAGTCACCATTGTGTACTGAGAACTAATTCTGGGGTGGTTCTCTGAAAAATGCTTTACCCACCTTACCTCATTCACATCTTGCAAAAGCCCTGTGCTGCGGGTGCTTGAGGAAGGGGAGTCTTTGTACTTCTCATGTGAGCTAGAAATTCGATAGATTGATAGGTATTGGTGATCTCTGAGCCTGGAATATAAGCTTCGGACTGGCTTCTGTTGAGACAAGGAACAGAGGTCTCTTGTCTACAGGACAGGTGGGCAAATGGGCAAGGGGAAGACAGTACCACTGTCATCCTGCTATAGCCGGTGCGGCCCAGGTAGGCTCACCTGTCGGCTCAGCACTGTAAGTGGGATGGGCGGGGGCGATGGGCGGGATATTCCCCACAGTAGGCTGACAGCCTCTTCAGGATCCTGTTGGGCGCTGTCAGCAAGATGAGCTTTATAAGTCCTTAGAATAGGCTTGAGGGGGCAATTCTGAAATCTGTTAATGAGAGGCCAAAATTCCCATCCTTCAGGGACAAGAGGAATTAGTCAGGAGGTTGAATGTTCCGTAGATCATTCTCTCCGCCCACCACACTTGCTGGGTGTTGTTTTATAACATCCTGGTCTCTGGAGACACAAAGAGAAATCAGATGGAGTCTTCAGCCCAACCTTCACCGTCTCCTTGAGCAGCAGGTGGACAAGCTTGTCCCAAGAGGAATGACAGTCCTGCCACCTGCAGCCCGCAGCCTCATCATGCTTGAGATGCGAGGACTTCACCAAGGAGTGTGTTCCTGGCTGAGATTGGGGGAGGAGGAGTTTGCAAGATTCATTGGACAATCTCCTGACCGTTCATTCTATGTGGCCACATTGGTACTTCCTGGGGACATTGGTGGGGGAGGTCATGGGGGTCCGTGAGCTCAGAAGATCATGGTAGTGGAGGCTGATGAGAGGTGATGGAAGGGGCTACAGGATTGACCCTATCCTTTAATTTTGTTTGAGTAAAGATGGTTCAGAACCCCAGGCCAGGCAGGGGCTGGGCCGAATGGATAGGCTAGTGGCGCTTCCCTGGGTTGGGGGAGGCGGGATGGGCGTTGAGTGAAGAATGAGGAGGGTGCCTTTTGGTTTCAACAGTCGGGGCTCACCCCCTGGAGACCTTGGGATGCTTCCATCACCAGAACAGGGCTCCAAGGTGGCTTCTGTTGTCCAGGAAGCCCAGTGGATTGAAAGTACTTAAAGTGCCCTTTGTGGAATCATCACCTCGAAATTCAAAACCTGTAAGTGGCCACTGGCTCAGCTGCATGGAGGGCCTGGGCTTCCAGGGGGCAGCATTTCTGCAGGAATGTGCCAGGTGACCACCTAGACTGTGAATTTGGATGAGGACTCATGTGATAGAGCCCCCCTCGCCTGTCCCTTGAAAACCTCAGATCATCACCTCGGGAGACAGTTTTCCCTCTACTGCTCAGAGCCATCAGTTATTCCGGCTGGTCCCCACACGCAGCTCGTGTTCTTTCCACACCATATCCACGAACTGACTTTCTCCAGTTTCCCAGAGCCCAGACACACTCTGCTGGGCACCCCTCCACCTGTGAGCCTTTCTCACTGAAACTGGCCCCATCCCCAGGGACAGGACACCTGTGCTTCCTCTACCTCACAGAGTCATCACCCTCAGGGGACATGACACCATGCTGATACAGTTCCATCATCTTCTCTTATTCCATCCAGAGACCCAGTAAAGAAGTTTGGGGTTCAGGTCAGCTGCTCCTAAGCTCCCTGCAACATATGGGAATACTTGTCCAAACAAGCCTCAGGAAGCCTTGGCTGATGACAGTGATCTGAGGCCAGCAGAGAGACCTGGGGTGGACAGCATCCCTGCCAGCCACCGGACACGTCTACTCTGTACTGCTGGGGATCTGAGCTTGCATCACTCCTGACCTCGCAGCTCCCTGCACTGGGGCCTCCCCCACTCTGTTCTCCCGCCTTCAGGCATTAAGACCCTCCCCAACTGCATGAACCCCAACAAGTCCAAATGGCCCTAACCCATGTTGCTTCCAGGGTGGAGACCCATCATCAACACCTAGTTCATCCTGGAGAGGGACCATGGCATTGCTTACTTCCAAGACAAGATGAATAACCAGGACATGCAGATGATGAAGCTCTTCAGTGGGGGTCTCCACAGGGCAGGAGGGGCCTTAAAAGCAGTGGTGTGGCCACACAGAGTGGGATACCTACCTGGGCCAGCACATCTAGCAGCTGCACTGAGCCTATGGGCCAAACTGCACCCTGTGCACTGATGGGGGAGTGTGTGTCTGTGTGTTCACCTGTGTGTGCACTTCAAGGTGTGGGTGTAAGGCCGCACTGTCTGTCTCTCCACCACCACTGTGAATCGACCCCTTTTGTCACCCTGCATCCACCCAGATGATCTTTCTGACATCCTGGACCCTCAGGCCCTGTCCTCCGCCCACCTTCACTCAACTCCCACCACCCACTGCCTTGGCATCACTCTGAGCATTTAACCATCTCCACCATGACCGACACCCCCATTTATGGCCAGCCCATTCTAGCTAGTACCCACCAGTGTCTCTCCAGCCCACCCACTGGAGGTTCCCTCCCCTGATGAGTCCTCAGCCCACTGGGTCTCCGTCTGCCAACCTTGTTCCACGTTCGCTTTCCTTCCCCTACATCACGTCCTTCCTTCCTCTGCACACACTGAGCTCCAGGACAGCCCCACGCTCCTGTCCTGCAGCTCTGTCCTGTTCCTTCCATGGTCCTGGCCAGGTGAAATCCACCCTGGGACCCAGCTCTGCACCTTCTCTGCACCTGCCCCAGCTGTGAGAGGGGCAGAGGCTGGTGCAGAGCCAGGGCTGGTCCCACCGTCACATCATGACGGCAGACCACAAGGTCCCACGGTGCTGCCCACACCCCTCCCAGTGTCCCTGGGTCACCTCACTCCTCCCCGCTCTAGGTGCATTTCACATGTCCCTTCTCTCCTCACCATCCACCCCTGCTTCCCTGTGCAGGACAAACCTTTACCGCTAACAAGGCTCAGTGCATGGATTGTGGACACTGCAGTGTGCACGGTTCGGTGGAGCAGGTTGTGGGCATGGTGTGCACACATGTTGCCAGCTGGGAGAGGGCTGAGGTGCAGCTTCTGAGACTCAGACTCCCCCAGGGAGAGGCCAGGCCCAGGCGGCAGGGAGGGGAAGACACCCTGGAAGGGACAAGGGCCACACCAAGAGACTGTCCCCTCTCCAAGATGAACATCTCAGAGGGCTTCAGGTTCTAATGGGCCAAGCTGGGAAGATGGGACTCCACTCAGGAGTGGAGGCTGGGGGCTGATTCAGGTGAGGGGGAAGAGAGTGTAAGGTCACTGGCTCCTGGAGGCCGGGCACTGACAGCCTGAACCCCCTCCTCTTGGTGTGGACCCCCTGCAAGACGTCAAATGCAGGGATGTCCCTCATGGAGGGGCTGTAGCAGGGTGGACAGAGCAACCCCTGAGCCCAGGGAGTTCCACACCATCCCATCCACAGAGGGCAAGTCTCTGCTCTCCCGGGCCAAGGGACCCCCTTTCATGTGGTGTCTTCAGATAAGGGGACCACCCCTGGGCCCTCAGCCACCCAGGTGGCTCCTTGTTTCAGGTGGCTCCTGTCCCCAATAGAAAAAAGTACAATGAAGAGTATAGACAAGACCCATAATCCCACCACTATATCCACCTCCCCTAACTCCCAGGTCTGTTTCCTTGGGTTTGAGTGTGGATCAAACTGGGAAATTTGATTTTGGCTTTTCATGGCATTTCCATCACCCTTCCGACTCTCCAATGTCCACGCTGGAAGGACTAACCAGCTAGAGATCACCCGATTAGTTAACCTCCTGTATTTATAGAGGGGCAGGAACCGAGATGGGGAAGGAAGGAGGAGCCCCAGGCCTTTGGCCCTTCCTCCTGCACCTCAGCATCAGCTCTGCTCTGTCCCCTCACCCTCACCTGGAGCATGTGTCTTGACTGGATCCCCATCCTGCACCACCCTCCACCACAGGCCATCGTTCACCAGCTCCCCAGTCCAAAGAGTTAAGGGTGGCAAGAACAACTACAAGAGCCATTAGTTATGGAGTTCTTGCCCTGTGCCAGCAAGGAGTTAATTATCTCACCGAGTAAGAGAGAGGTTCCAAAAGTCACCCATTTTACAAATGAAGAAACTGAAGCCCAGAGAGTTAATCTCATGGCCAGGGTCTCTGAGGTAGGAAGAGGTTACATCCAGGATATGAATGTAGACCCATAAGTCTGGAGTCTCGCACTAACACGTGTGCTTTGGGACTAATCAGTAAAAAAGTTTATAATCATGAGACTGGATTTGCAAGTTGGAGCATAGCATACATACCAGCAAGTACAGAAATCATACTTGCATTGATCCGTGAATTATCCAAAGGGAACAAAACCGCTAACCAGTACCCACAAAAAATAGAACATGACTAGCCCTCCAACAGCCCTCTTATGCGCCCCTCCCAGGTCACTTCCCTCTCTCTCCCAAGGGGAACCAATATTCTAACTTCTGAATTTGTTTTTCTTGTCTTTGAACTTTATTTAAATGGAGTCATACAGAGTGTCTTCTTTGGTGTCTGGCTTCTTTCATTTTGCTTGTAAGATTCATCAATATTCTTGAATGTGGCTGTAGTTAATTTTTATTTCTGTATAGTATTCCACTATAAAACATATAACCCATTTTATTTATCCATTCCACTGCTGATGCAGAATGGGTTGTCTACAATTTGATGATATGCCAAAAAATGCTGCTCTGGACATCTTGTACATCTTTTGGTGAACATATGAACATATCTGTGTTGGGTATATACCTAAGCGTGGAATTGTTGGGTCATGGAGTATGTGTACGTCCACCTTTAGGAGATACTATCAAAGAGTATCAAAGCGGATTAAACAGTTTGCACTCCCAGCTGTGTATAAAAGTTCCAGTTTCTCCGCATCTCCACCAACCCTTGGTGCCGTCAGAGGTTTGATTTTAACCGTGGTGGTGTATGTGTAGTGGTAGCTCATTGTGGTTTTAATTTGCATTTTCCTCCTGAGTAATTACGTGGAGCCCTTTTCCATTTCATTGTTCCCATTTGGTTATCTTTTTTTTGAAGTGCCTAGTGAAATCTCCCCTTTTATTCTCGTGGATTGTCTGTAATATTTTTATAAATTTATGCCAGTTAGTCAAATATCCTATATGAGAGTCTTGTGTCAGATAAATACATGGCAAGTGTTTATCCCCTTTGTGCCTGCCCTTTTTCCTCTCTTAAAAGTTTCTTTTCACTGACAGTTCTCATTTTCAATAATTTCCTGTTTATCTTTTTGTTCCTTATGTTTACTGTTCTTTGTGTTCTGCGAAATCTTTGGCTGCCCCAAGATCTTGAAACTGTTTTTCTAAGGTACTTACTAGAGAAGTTGTTGTAGAAACCCCCGTTTAGATTTAAAATCCACCTGGAATTGATTTTTGTTGGTACAGCCGGTATGGAAAACAGTGTTTTCTCAAAGATTAAAGATCAGAGTTTTCTCAAAAGATTACAAATGGAACTCTCATATGATGCAGCAATCCCACTACGGGGTATAGTTCCAAAGGAAATGAAATCAGTATCTTCAAGTGATATCTGCCCTCCCATATTCACTGCAGCACTTGTCACAATGTTACCGAACCAAAATGAGTTCCCTATTTGGTGAGTTGAAATCAAAGCCTTTACTAGAAGTTGTTCTCACACAAAGTACAATTCATTTGCCGCAAATAAGGGGACCATAGGGAATCACTTCCAAAGCTGTGGCCCTCTCAGCAAGGGAAAACAAGTGCCTTTTATTTTTGGTAGGGAATAAATATTCAAAAGGAAAGTTTCGTCCTCACGTATAGAGGTGGGTATAAGCCAGCCCAGGCGTAGTTTGAAAACGTGCTTTCCCCTACCTTTCATGTTATGCTAATAAGGCTTAAGCTCCTCCTGGGGTGGAGATCTTAACATTAAAATGAAGCAAAAGTAACTTTGGAGACTTCTTGGCCCATCTGTGCAGGCGTTGCTTTTGCAATGCAGTTTGGACTGGTTCAGGGTGGTTGGTGATTGCATCTCTTAACGTAACAGAGAAACAACTTTGAGAAAGAGTTAAGGGCCCGGCCTGGTGGCGTAGTGGTTGGGTTTGGGCGCACCGCTTCAACAGCCTGTGGTTCGCAGGTTCGGATCCCTGGTGCCGACCTATGCACCGCTCATCAAGCCATGCCATGACAGGCGTCCCGCATATCAAATGGAGGAAGATGGGCACAGATGTTAGCTCAAGGCAAATCTTCCTCAGCATAGAGAGGAAGATTGGCAACAGATGCTAGGTCAGGGCTAAATTTCCTCACCAAAACAACAAAAAAGAAACAGTTAAGTGCTTTCGAAATTGCCTTTGAATTACTCGGGGCAGTTAGTTGGTGACAACAATAGCCAAGATATGGACACAACTTAAGTGTCTGTTGATGGATGATTGGATTAAGAAACATTACATGTATCTACAATTAAATATTATCCAGCTTTCAATATGAGAGAAATCCTGCCTTTTCTGACAACACAGTTGAACCTGGAGGACATTATGCTAAGCATAATAAGCCAGACACTGAAAGACAATCACTGCATGATCTCATTTACAAGTGGAATCTAAAAACGTCAAACTCGTGGAAACAGAGAGTGGAATGTGCCTACAAGGGATGGAGGTTGGTGGGTGCGAGGGGAATGAGAGATGTTGGTCAAAGGGTACAAACTTTCAGTTATAACATGAGGATGTTTTCAAGATCTAATATAGAACGAGATGACCAGAGTTAATAATAATGCATTGTATACACAAGAGAATTGATCTTAAGAGTTCTTAGCATTAAAAGAAGGGGGAGTTATTACAGGAGGTGACGGAACTCTTCATTAGCTTGATTGTGGTATTCATTTCACAATGTGCACATACATGAAATCATCACATTGTACACCTTCAATATATACAACTTTTCTTTGTTAATCGTACCTCAATACAGCTGGAAAAATATTTGTGCTGACTTCAGAAAATGCTTACAAATTAATGTGAATGAGGAAAACAAGAAGTGAAAGCACAAATGCAGCAGGGCCTGGGAGAAAATTTGCCAAATGTTACCCGTGGGTGATACTGGCCTAGAGCAAGTTGACTCGAGGGAAGCCGTGTTGTAACTTAGAGTAACGTCTGACTAGCTCACTCAAGCTCTGTGTGTTTTACCTTGCACTTAGCCTAGCAGATAAACAGCTCTCGGAAATAATCCTGGCTGACACACGTACATCCCAAGAGTGATCGATGATTACTTTATTCTTTTGAGTTTCTTAGGAACATGACGACCTCCTCAGGAAGATCGTCTATGCCGGCATCCATCATCGATGACAACTGAAAGACCTGGTGTGATGTCTCCAGTCTCCGATGCCAGATGGTCAATGTTCCTGAGCCCCCTTCACAGCCCACTAGTCCCTACAGAACTGCCTCAGATTATGTGCTTGTTTAAGATGGTCTCTGGGACATGAGTCCATCATCTTCCGATTTTGCTAGCTAATCGAGTAAATCCCTTTCCTCACCACCGACTCATCTTGTGATTGATTGGCTTCAAGGTTGCAGCAAGCAGAAGGAGCCTTTGCTCGGTTACACGGGCAGGGATTAGCAGCGATTATTAATTTCTTCTTTACACCTTTCTCAATTTCTCACATTTTTTAAAAGCACATTCACTTCACCAGGAGAAAACCAGCAGCAATTGTGAGTCACAACAAAAGGTGGAGAGATGAGATTGTGCACCCCTATCCCTCCTGGCCCCAGGAGGGCTGGAGGGAGAACAGTGGGCAGTGCAGGCAGCCCTGACCCTGCTTGGCCCAGGTTCTCCTTCCCCAGAGCCTTTCAGGTGTCCACCAGGCCCCACCAGTGTGGCTGCAGAGCTCCTGCTGCAGGTGGCCCCCATCAGGGTGAAGCCCAGCTGAGTGGTGGCCTCTGACTGACCAGCAGGACCTAGTTTGTGATCTTGGTCACAGGTGGGCAGGACCGAGGAGGGTTGGTAGCTCAGTTGGAGAGTGGTGGTGGGAGGCTGGACAGGGGCTGGGGCAAAGAAGAGCAGGGGCCTGGGAGGGAGTCCCAGCAAATGAACCAAGGGTTGACAAGGGGCAGGGCTATGTCTGAGAGATGCTAAGGAGCACAGTGGGGTCAGTGGGGCTCAAGGAAGCTTCCCAGGGCTGCCCTTGACAAGAGTCTCCCTCAAGGTCACACAAGGCCCCTGACCCTGTGGCCTTCAACCCAGCTCCAAGGCCAAGGGGATCCTTCCTTACAGAAGGTGAAAGGACCAGAACACTCTGGGGCTCTAAGTGTTTCAAAGTCTTTGTTAATATGCTCCAAGTGCAGAGTGCCCATGCCTTCAGGGACCAGCCACCTGTGCTGATTAGGAGCACCTTCTTTATCCCCAGTGACTAAGCGAGGTCAGAGCTAGAATGTCCTTCCCCAGTTTTCCCAGGGGTTCTTACCTGGGCACCCTGGGTGTGGGTTGGGGGTGGCGACAATTCTTCAGTCTGTGGCATGTTCTGCCTCCTTAAATGACAGTGGTCTCCCCCGTTCGCTGGCACAGCCCAAAGAGCCTCCACACATTTCCCAAAACCCGGGAGACACGGTGCCGCCCAGGGCAGTGTGAGAACCCGGCCAAGCTCAGCAGGTAGAAACTCCAGGAACACTTTTCCTGACCGTCAGTTCCACACCAGGTGTACTTGCTAGCTGAAGGAGGGCATTGGTGACACTTTTTGCACCTCCAATTCCCCATATGACATGGGGACAATGCTGCTCCCAGGGTGGGGATTCTGTGCCGTTGAATGAGATCAGTGCATGTGGAGCAGGCAGTGCAGCGGTAGTTGTCAAGGTGAGTAGAATCAACGCAGGGAGGGCAGATATGGAGACACGACTGCACCTGCTCCTCCAACACTCCTAAGGATAAAATGTGGTAAAATTCATGCCTTCCCACTCATCTAAAATACCAGCGCCCACCTTGAGCCCCTATCCTGTCCTCCCCACAGCCCTGTGAACTCTACTCTGGGCCATTCATGGGACCAGGGAGTTCTGGGACTCAGGGCCAAGGTTTTCCCGGAGATTTCTCATCTGGGTGGTGGTTAGGGAGGTCCCCAGTCCCTTCTGCTCTGTGCTTGGTGCAGGACACCTGGGGCAGCCCTGAGCTGGACCATCAGTGATCTGAGGCTGTTCTCCTTCACTCTGCTGGGCTGACAAGGGGACTTGCATCTGGCAAGCTCAGCCATCTGCGCAGGGGTGGAAATCCCAACTCAGCAAAATGCCAGGGCTGCCAGTGCCATTCTCTGCTTCATGCCTCAGCTCTCCTGGGCACCGCCATCTTGCATGACCTTTGCCCTCACTCCCAAGTGGAAGAGCCCATGGCCACGTTTCCTACTGGCTGAAGGCAAAGGCAGTGAGGGCAGCCAATGGCTCAGGGAGGCCTGAGGAGTGTGTCCTGTTGGTGTTGAGCATCTCTGGGCCCTGGCTGGACAGACACGTGCACGGGACGACAATGGTGTTCCTGGGCCAGGCTGCCGAGAGGCGGGGTGGGTCAGTGACTGGAGCCCCCACCTGGGCTCCCGGGTGTGTCTTTGCCTCTGTGCTTCTCCCTGGTGAGGAAAGCTCAGACCCTCTGCAAAACACTCACGCCTCGCCCATCCCTACACCATCCCTGTACATTCCAGAGTGGTGAGAGCTCAAGGAGGAGAGAGTGAGGGATGAGGGAGCCCTGACCACCCCTTGTCCCTCACCCCCAATTAGAAAAATGTGCTCTGGCTCAACCGTCAGCATGGCCTCCCCTGGTTCCCAAGAAACCCCTTTCTCCCTCAGCCCCCAAAGCTAATCCATTAGAGACGTGCAGTGCCACCTCTGCACCTCCTTACTCCACGGGGGTCTCCAAAGCCGCCAAGCAGGTGTTGCCCATGCCACTGCCCTCAGCCCAGGGCACACATCTGAGCTGGAGAGGCATGTAGAACTCTCCTCCCCAAGATTCAGGGGGTCCAGAGCCCCTCAAGAACCAGCATTCTCCCCCTCCCACCAACTCCAGGGCACAGGCCCCTTGAGGAGAAGGAGGGAGCCTGGTGACCCAGAGCTGCCCACTGTGGTCTCCCACACCAGGCAACACTGCCTCGGGGACCAGTGTAGTGTCCAGAAGAAGACGACTGGTCTTGTGGGGCTTGTCCCCTCTGAGAGGACAGAGGAGGCCATGGAGGTCAGGAGAGAAGGCTCTGGGGAGATAGGAAGGGCCAGGCTCCCACCCCAAGCCAGGGCACCATTTGCCTGATAATCAAAGATGAACCGGCTCACCCACCTGGCAGCATTTCCCTGGAAGAACTTTAGGAGTCCCACGACCACCCTGGGCCGCCTATCTGAGCCTCTGGATCTGGAGGTGGGGACAACTAGGGCCCTTGCCAGCCCCAGCAAAGAGAGGAGCCTTGCGGAGAACCCACATGAGAGCAGAGCACTACAGCCCTGTGACTGAGGAATTTCTGATGCCACTCTCTGAGTGGACACTGGGCAGGGGTAGGAAGAAAATACCCCCAATATATCTGTGCCTACTCTATGCCAGGGCAGGGAGCAGCCAGTCACTGCTGTCACCTACATGGAGAAATGAAGTAGGTGTGGCTTCGTGAGTGGAACCTGGGGGAGGATGATGGAGTCTCCCAGCAATGGAAAGACATGAGCTTTGGCCTTTCAGGTTCCTGGATACTGTGCTGAGGGAGGGGCAGCAGCCCTCCATTCACAGAGGCCTCCTGGGAGGGGAGAAACCAGGGTGGTGGACCATGGTCAGCCCAGCAGAGGGCAGGCATGGGAAGAGTGGCGGGGCTGTCCTGAGGGGAGTGGAGCCCCGCTGAAGGAGAGACTTCTTCCTACCTCTCAGAGCTCATCTGGTTCTTTTCTTTCTTTCATTTTCAAATTAGAGGCAGCAAAAGGACAAGCTTAACTGTCTCTCATTCCCTTTCCATACCTTCAGCTTTGATGTCCACCCCTCTTATGACGCCTGCTCTCTTGGGAAGGTAAAGGCAGGAGCTGGTGGCTGAGGCAGCCTCTGGCCTTGAGGCAGGCGGCACCAGGAGTGGCTGGAGTGGAGGTAGGAGCCTGCGGCCCGGCCCCTGGCGTCTGTGGGCAGCCTGGTGATGAGGGAGTTTGTGGCTCTTGCTTCAAGAAGGTGGGAGGCTGAGAAAGCCAGGAGTGCAGGTGGCCCCTGCCCTCGGGTCAGGACAGTGTTCTGTGGACAGCCACACGTGTGTTAACACACACATGTTAGGTGTGAACATGTGCCGTGTCATCCACATTAGTGTGTGTGTGAGCACACGTGTGCAGAGCCCAAATCCTAGCTGAGGGACTGACTCATCCCGTATTTTGAGGCCTCGGTAGCATTCTTACCAGGGGGCCACATATGGAGTTGATGGTGGTGTGGCAGGCCTTGCATGCAGGACTGCCTCAGCCCACTTGACTGTGTAAATCTGCTCTGTGGAGGGGCCAGAGGTGTCCCCAGCAGGGGCTCTGCTGTGCAGCGCGAGGCCTGGCAGTCCATGCAGCCCAAAGGGGCAAGACCTGCTGAGCCGGCTCTTCAGAAGCATCCAGTCCTGAGGATACTGTTCACAGGGAGAGGTTTTGGGTGCTGGTGCCCCCTCGCCTACTGGGGCTCATCCCTGAAGAGGGTCCAGCAAGTTGGAGAAGGGGTGGGAAGGGGGTTTGAAAAATAGGCCAAATTCATGTCCCAAGTCACAGGCCAAGCCCAGTGAGTGTCCCTGTCCCCTGCCTCAGTTTAGCTATTCAGGAAATGGTCCAGGGAAGAACTGAGCAGGGTTGGCTCCAAAACTGGGGTCAGACGGTAACAAACAAAAGATCCTGCTCTATGCCAAGATCATTTCTGTTACCCTGAGATGGGGTGAGGGGATGTTGGGGGTATACTGGGATTCTGCGGAGACTTACCCTGCCCAGGACCTCATCTTCGGGGGTCTAGCCCTCACCTGGCCTTCCCTAGGTCTCCAGCAGTAGCAGTGGCACTTACATCTGTCCCAAGGTCTGGAGAGGGGAGAACTGGGCAACCTTACACCCTGGTGGGGAACCTCACGCTTTCTTTCTTTCTTCAAGAAACATGAAACCCTCAAGATTCATGTACTATGTGATGGAGAGAAAAAATACCAACTGTTTCTCCAAAAAGACAATGTATTTTGTACTTTGTAAAGTATTAATTAAAATGGAGAAAAATATCATGTTGACTGAGGGCGTCTGATTTTGTGCTGCTCCAGGGCCACATCTCATCTCTTTCCTTCTCCATTCCATGGTCAAGGAACATGGCCAGGGGCTTGGAGGAAGGCAGAACAACCTTCCCATCCACACCCAGCATCTGAGAGAGGGCACATCCCCAGAGCGAGAGGGGCTGTATTAGTTACCTGAGGCAGGGTAACGAGTTGCCCCAAATGCAATGGATTAAATTGATTGTTTACGTGTCACCGTTTCTGTGGGTTAGGAATTCAGGAGCAGTTTGAGCAGCTGGCTCAGGGTCCCTCAGGATGCTGCGATCATCTGAAGTCCTGGCTGGGACTGCAGGATCTACTTCCCAGGTGGTTTATTCACAGGGCTGGCAAGTTGGGCTCAGCTGTTGGCAGGGAGCCTGTTCCTCTCCACGTGGGTCTCCCCATGGGGCTGCTTGAGTGTCCTCACAATACGGTGCCCGGATTCCCACAGGGCAAGGGATTCAAGGGCCAGTACAAGAGCCAAAATGGTTTTTTGGCCCCGAACCTCAGAATTCACACCCCTCTGCCTCCACCATACTCTGTCACCATACAGCCCTGCTCTGATTTGACACAGGAGGAGAACACACAAGGGTGTGAAACCAAGAGGCCAAGGTCACTGCTGCCATCTTGGAGACTGTCTACTGTGCCCACCATTCCTCCTAAACCTCTGGCAGAGGTGGCCCTGGGGGTTAGGGGGCTTGCGGAGCAGGACAGGGCCTTGCTGGTGGCAGGGGGAGGATCAGGGGCTGGATCCCGGGCCACAGGGCTTCTGGCACAAGCCTGGAGCCCTGCTGTGGATGTCACACCCCCAGGAAGGTCCTTGGTGCTAGAAGCCCAGGAGCTGATGCCTCCCGACAAGATACCCTAGGGGCACGAGGGAGGGCTCCATGCCCAGCGTCCCTAACACAGGGCTCTGGCATTTGGTTCCTGCCCTTTTAGCAGGCAGGCACTTGGGATGCCCAGGCAGGACAGAGGTCTTGGACCTTGGACACCCTTCACTGCCCCTCTCTGACATTTTCCATGGACGGCTGGTGTGAGCAGGGCAGCGCTGAAGGCCTGAGCCTGCACTGAACCCCACCAACCTCCATCCTCACCCGCCTTACCCCTGCCCGCAGGAAAAGCAGACCTGGTGATTGAAGAGAGTGACAATGGCTCTGAAGCTTTCTCACCACCCTGAGTCCAAGAAAGTTCTGGATGCTGTGAATGCTTTCCTTTCTGGGGTCTTCAGACTATGTCCCCCTCATTCCTTCAGAGACCCCATTGGAGCTAGGACATCCACGGGGACTCTTGATGTCCCCCAAAATCTCAAAAGTTACAAAGGCCTCCAGAGCCCAACCTCCCTTTCCCGCCACTCATTCACAGTCACTGTCACTCGGGCGGTGCTGGACCTTGTGCCAGGTGCTGGGGACCCCGAGGAACCTGCTGTGGCCCCTGCACCTGAGTCTCTCTAGGAGGTGAGAAGACAGGGAAAGGATCTATTCCAGGGAGTGCAGGGCCGGGCTAGACCACAAAGGTGTGCTGTGTCCAGGGGTAGGGAATGACCACTGTTCAGCAGTAGGGGGCAGACCAAGAAGCCAGGACATTAGGGTTGAACTTGGTAAGATGGGGACCCAGCAGAGGGAGGAGCAAAGTCATAGAGGGCCAGAGGGAACCTTGGCTGGAATGGAGGAGTGCGGAGGGGGAGGCAGGAGTGGATGGGGCAGGTAGGGGATGAGGCTGAAATGCAAGGTGGGTGCTCGGGTCCGCCAGGGGCCTCACCCTCCTACAGGCCATGGGGAGCCACTGAGGACTTCCACGCAGGGGACCAAACTTAGCATCTGAGTGGTGATCTGGGTTATGAAGAGGGCTGATAGGAGCAGGAAAGGGGGACTGCCAGGGTCCTGGCCTCAGTTCTCAGGAGTGGTCCCTGGTGGTTCAAGTGTCTTCTGTGTGCAGATTTGGGGTGGTGGGGGCAGTGGCGCATGCAGGGGACCAGCAGATATCCAGCCAACCCTCAGAATCATGAATTTGCCCCACGCTCAACCAGGGTATAATTGCTCCTGGAGCAGCTCTGGCTGGTTCTTGGCAGGTTCTGACTGCAGCTCACATTCAGATCCCTGGGGGGGGTTACCCATGCCAGGACTCCACCCCCAAGAATCTGATTCAGTTTCTCTTCGATGAAATATCGGTTTAAAACCTCCCCCACCCTCTTTCAAAATGTAACATAAAGAACTCAGCCACAGGAGGAAAGAGCAGCTTCTGTGGTCACATGGTCCCCCTGGTTTTATCATGTGACGTTCCTCTGAGGTGGCAGGGGGCTCATGATGGTGAAAACGAGCTCTCCAAAGGGAATGCGTGGGATGAGATCGTGGGGGTGGTTGCACCACATAGACAATACGCTAAAACCACTGAATTGTACACTTTAAAATGGTCTTACATCATGTGACTCACATGTCAATGTTTTAAAAATATTGATGTGGTAGAAAAAGCAACAGGAATGGATGCTGGGCGTGAAGGATGGCCAAGAAAGAATGTGAGTTATTCTGACACTCTTGAGGGTTAAAGGAAGTCCCTATCAACATGGTGGAGGCAGCACAGAGAAGGAGGAAGAGGACGGAGGCAAGAATCCGGAGCTCCCACCTCGCAAAGGTTGATGGGGAAGCATCTCATTTGAGCTGTTTTTCCAGGAGCTCTGGTCCTGAGCTGACCCAGCGGGAAGCTGTGCAGCATCAGCGAGACCCAGGCCCATCTGCCACCCTGATGAGCATGGGGCACCGGGAGGGTCCTGATGTCCAGGGAGAACCTCGGGGAAGCAGGCAGAGCCTCTGAGGAGCCTGTAGGTAATAGCCCGAGGTGTCTTCAGGGAAATCAATACTCGGTGTCTTGGACTCAGGGTCACTGAGCGTGTCATGAATTACGTGGTAAAAGTGTCCAAACTTAAAAAATTAAATGAAGGCACCAGTGATCCCACTCCTTAGGTATACACTCGAGAACACTGAGAACACGTTCACACAGACACTTGTATGCGAATGATCCAAAAAATAAAATGCTGGGCCAAGTAAAACTCATACATGAAGTTCTGGCATTATTCATAATAGCCAAAATGTGGAACCAGCCAAATGTCCACCAAATGTTGAATACGGTACATCAAAACAATCAATCAGTAACCTCCCAGATGATTCTATCATACAGGCAAGGTTGAGAAGCTCAGGGGGAGGGGTTGAATCTGCCCAAAGGAATCCCCTCATGAACACGGCCTCCTTCGGCTGCTCTGGGGGCAGGTGACCTCATCTTGATTTCCTAGTTTGAGGCCAGACTCATGAGAGGTAGCCAGCCCCGAGATGCGCCAGCTGGAATGAATGCATGCTTCTCACCACCGCATCCCCAGCACCTGGCGGCTCCTGGCGTACAGTCGGTCAGGAACAGGGACTTTATCAGGCCTTTGCTTCATCTTCAGTGGTCTCTCGCTGTAATGAAGGTGGATGACTGCACCTGAGGAACAGCTTCGGGTCACAAGCCTGAGCCTGTTCACTTTCCATCTCTGAGGGTAGATGCACACATGGCATTTTTCTGATGGGCACAGATTCCTGTGCTCTTCTCTGGCAATTCAGCTGGCACCACCCTACCAGAGCGACAGCAAGACCAAGTCTCTCTGCTCCTCATGGGCAGCTCCCCCACCAGCTACATCCCACCTGTTTGCCTCCCTAACAAGACAATGGACTCCTGGTTTGAGAAGGTGACCACAATCTCTGGATTACTCCTTTTAAACTTGACTGCTCAGCATGCCCTCAGTGTGGCCCCTGAGAAAAGCACAGCGAGAGGGACTCCAAGCACTGTCTCCAGCTCAAGCTGAATCTGGGCTCCTCCGTGTGAAATATCAAGGTTTGTGTGGAAGAAAGGCTGGGTTTCTTGGTCGCCACAGCATGAGCGTCTGAGGGTAGCTGGGTAATGCACCCTGGGAGAGAGAAAGGCAAGTGTGGGATCCTTTGGGGAGGGGATACATTCCTGGGGCTCAACCATGGGGCAGGACAGGCCCCAGGACAATGGCTGCCTCACAGATCCACCCCAGTGCTGAGGCCGCCAAGGCCATCTGAAGTGGTCTGTCGGAACGTCAGGCTGCACGGTAGGCCGAGGCACCTGAGCAGCTCCCATGCAGCCCCTGCGGAGAGAATGACCCTCAGAAGGTGTGAGTAACTCTGCTGCTGGTCAGGAGGTGCTGGGACCTGAGCGTAATCTGTGAGAGAACAGTGTGGATCTTCAGAAATGCAGCCCAAGTGTCTACCCTGTGCCAGGTGCTCAACGAGACTGTCACCTGCTGTGCCAAGTCAGAGCACTCTTCCTGCAGCGTGGTTCTCAGCGTCTGACTGTCACATGAACACAGTGAGTGCACAGTAGGTGTTTCCTGACCTCCTGAAAATGTGAGCCAACCACATATTCAAGAAACAAACGTGGTCAGGACAGGACTCTCCTGAGTGAGTCAGGGGCGGACCTGACGAGAACGGCAGGCCAAGTGTCTTTTATTCACTGATGTCAGGGTCTGTGTGCTAGCAAGAGCCCCTTCTCCAGAAATCATCATGGAGTGGCAGCCTGCACGTCCGGCGGGGGCTCAGGGGATGGAAGACGGAGACCCAGGCCCCTGGCAACGACCGTCCACTGAGGGAGACGGTGGTGGCCACCGTGTGACAAGAGTCCCTCCACCTTCTCAGGCTGTGCCTGCCACTCGGGCTCTGCACTGGCCTCGCTTCTTCCCCAATATAGGTGGAATGACAGAGTCTGAGTGTAAGAAGACAGAACGGCCAGGTGACACGTCACAGTGGCCCGTGGTCACTGCATTCAGGGTGTCCTCACACACTTGCTGAAGTGACAGGAGCCTGGAGCCTGCCAACACTGACTTTTCACAGCAAAAAAGGATAAATCACACAACCAACGTACTGTAGAAGCTTTCTGTCCATGTGTGTCAAATGTTGGATGTGTCAGAGGCCTTGTTGCGAATTTCTCTGAAGATGAAATGTATTTGTAAAACCACTGGAGTAAAATAGTGACGATCTGGCAATGACAAAAGACTTAACATGATAATGTAATTACAAGGAAATTTGGTTATTTTATAAGCCACATTTTAAGATAACGACTAGAATTATACCAAGACATATCAGATTTTTAGGAATTTTATATAATTTTTAGAATACTGAAAACATGCTTATTTTCATCAAACCAACAAACTTAAATAAGCTTTCATTTACTAAAGATGATATCATGTTAACTTGAAAAACATTTGGGTTAGTTTCCATTACATTTAGAAACAATTTATATAAATGCTTACTTTAAGCCTGCTAATGGAGCTCTTTTAGAAATTACATCATCCAGAGGTAGAAAAATATCACATATATATAACACGTACACATAGACATACATAGATACACAGACAGACACAAGCAGAGACCTTAAATGGTTTTCGTTAAATGTTTCCTATGAATCAGGTACAATACAAAACTCACTAATTTAAAAAAGAATAGTTGGATCCAAACTGTGTTTTTGGCAGTATTAAACAATTCTATTAATTTTTAATTTAAGTTTCCCCTTGACTGTTTAAGGGAATAACGTTAAGTTTCCCAGAAAATCTCTTATGATCTCATTAACTCTGAGAGGGGCTCATACTGGGCCCCTCTTTGAATGTCGATTATGGGGGTGTCTGTAAAGCAATAATTTAATAGACTTTTAGGTACCTTTTATAGCTTAATTTTTTATTAGCTTTTTGCAACCAAACTTTCAGTAGGGCTCTTTTGGAATTTTGAAGGCTTTGCTTTTAAGTGCACATCTTAAGCAATCTTATCTAATTAGATCATTCCTTCTAACGGCCAATGTAACACCCTTGAAGCTGGTGGCATTTTGGTAGGACCCTAGCCACAAATGGAGTTCAACCCATATTTCTGTCCAACCATACCTGACTGCAAATTGGGTGCAACCCGCAATTCTGTCTGACCATATTTTGGGGCGCCCAACCTGATGGTTACTAAGCCAAGCTCTCAGGACACAATACAAGCGTAGCAAGATTTTGCGGTTGTTTTAAATATTTACAACTTCTGCAACCTTTAGTTTTCGAGCAGGTGTGCTGGAAGGTGGCATGCTTAACTCTTTAGAGATTAAAGATTGCATTTAATCTGTCTGTTCCACGGTTCTCAAATCTAGTGCACAAAAAGACAAGTTTTGGAAGCTCAAAGGATCCCCAAAGGTGGCCAGTGTAATTTTAAATTATCCCAGGTTATCCTGATCCAAAGATTCAGCCAATTACAGCTATCCCCATTTGGTTAAGTACTTGCAAGTAAAGGCTCCATACATATTGTACACAGAGCCAGCCAGAGTTCCAGTGGGTGGGTGCCCATCTGGCATTGTTGGCTTTGAAAGTGTGGTTTCTCATTTTCTTTTAGTTTCATTTTAATATCAAGTCTGAACAATTTCTAAGGACAGTGTAGCTGGTCAAAACTGTGCTGCTTGTGAGTGTCACTTCCTAAAAGGTGATGAACACTCTCTCACGTGTCTTAGCTTCTCCTGCGGGCAGTCTACAACTACCGTAGGGGTGCAGAGCACTGGATGAACAATCCTTGTGTGCGGGCCCCTCGACAAGACATTAATTATTTAAAGTGAATGATGGTGACTGAGTTCCCTATGCGACTGCCGCTTGTCATGGAGATTGTCCTCAGACACTTACACCAGGTTCTCAGTCACCTGAGAACAACTTGTGGCTGGAAAGAGCAAGTGCCCCTTTTCTTCAGAACAAAACAAATTCAGTCTCTCATTTTGCTGTCAGTTTGTTCAGACTTTATCAACATGTCTCTTTTTCAATTGAAAGCCAAATTAAAGAGGTCAGCTAACCCAGTTCACTCCAAACTTCCCCCTTGGTTCCCCTTACCTAGGAAATGTCTCCCTGTTGGCTCCCCTCACCTAGGAAATGTCCCCCCCAGGTTCCTCTTACCTAGGAAGAGTACCAACACACCCTTAAGATGTTGAAGTCTTCAGACCCAAAACAGCTGGAATAACAAGTCAGGACTGTCAACTTAAATAAGGAGGTCCAGATTTCGGGAGCACTCACCAGACCACCTGAAGAGTGCAGTGAACCCGGGGGGGAGGAGGGGTAGTGGAGCTCAACGGTCCCCTGTGGTACCAGTGTTGGTTGAAAGTAGGCTCCACCTGGTCTCAGGTGGGTGTCTCAGAAGTCCCTTCGTGGTTGCCAGGAAAAGGTGCCGCAAATAATCAATAATCGTTCTGTAGCACAAAGTTTTATTTGAGCCCAATTTCATTTGAGGACTCTAGCCCGGAGCACATCTTTGCAAGGGAAGAAAGCGCTGTGAAGAAGAGTGGTTTTCAGCAGAGTTACATCCCGTTTCCAAAGACAGAGACACACATCAAGCATGACAGGTGCACATTCTCTCAAGCATTCAAGGAGATATTTTGCTATTGATGAGCACATAGACAGCAAGTCACCATGGCCTCGGCGCTGGAGGAAATGAGGCATTCAGTCTTATCTTGAAAGGGTGCTGGCATCAAAGGAAGGGAGGGATGCTTTTTTTTCTTCAAAGAGTACATTCTTTACTTTAGGGTAACGATTAAAGTACACAGACAATGCATGTCTGACAAGCCATGAGTCAGGTTTCTTTGGTTCAAATAAATTTCGGGCCAAATCAGGTTCCAACCAGAATGGTTTCCACATATACTTGAAAACATAAAATATCTTATATCGCACCTGATGACATCCCGAGGGAGTAGATGTTAGAATGACCCCCACTGCACAGATGGGGACACTGGGGAGGCCCTGAGAGGCACGTGGTTGTCCAGGGTGACATCACTGGCAAGAAGCAGGAGCGGGACTGCATTCAACACTGTGTCCTCAAAGCTGGGGCCCTGCTTGCGTTCAGACATCCCCAGAGGCTGTGGGGTGGACTCTGTTGGTGTGACTGTGTCTGGACGTGGTGTGGAGATGGAGAGTGAGCAGTCAGCAGCCCCGGGAGCCCTTAGGGAGGTCTTGTGTAAGGAGGGAGCTTAGGTAAGGTGACCCCAGGAAGTACCCTCATGGAGCCCAAGAGTACTCGGAACCCTGGTAACTAGGCACCCACATCCTAGAGACAGCCCCCAAGCCAGCTCACTTGTCTAGCACTTGTCTAGGAGGAGCAACGTGTTTAGTTGCTTCTTCTCGATGGTCAGGGGCCAGAGCCCCAGGAAAGCTCCCAAAGACCACCCGCAATGCAGATGCTGGTTCCTTTCTCATGGCCGACAATTGTGGCCGTTTAACCGGAGGGACAGAAAGGTAACACAGGGAGTCCTAGGGAAGGCCAATCCAGACCAGACCAGCACTGTGGTCCCATCTGGGCATCCCTACATCCCCTCCCCATGTGTGTGTGTGGAAGGGCGGTTTCATGAGGGTGGACCACCGTGAGCAGGAGCAGGTCGCTGAGGTGTTAGAAGCCTGGTGGGCTTCTAACATGACCCTGGTGGGTCATGTTCACAGCCCAGGTCAAGGCCGGCTGGGTGGGATGTGGAGTGCTAGAGTGGCACCCTTCTGCCTGAGGTGTATGTCTTTCATCCGGGGTGGAATTCTGTGGAGACACAGGTATGTGCCTGATCTGGGAGAATTAGGTCCCGAGGACAGAAGCAGCACAAGGACAGCTGGGCAGCTGGCAGGGCTCGGATGCCTCTGGGTCGGCTGCCGGTCACTGCCGTTGCAGAGCTCCATACAGGAGATCAGCGAGGAGCTGGTAGAAGGGGACATCCAATCCCTCACCCCCAGGGGTGAGCAGCTGTGACACAAGACTGCATCAGCAGCTGTGGGGAGAACGTCTGCACTGACTGTTGGACAAGCCTCAGAGCTACCTCAGTACCCATCATCCATCCCGGACAACTATCATTACCACCAACTCCTGCAGGAAACCAGGAGGCAGCTGCGGCCCCAGCGTCCGTGCAGGGAGAGCCATCCCCTGCACAGGCTCCAGCAGGAGACCAGGAGGTAGCTGAGGCCCCAGCCACCGTGCAGGGAGAGCCATCCCCTGCACAGGCTCCAGCAGGAGACCAGGAGGCAGCTGAGGCTCCAGCCACCGTGCAGGGAGAACCATCCCATGCACGGGCTCCGGCAGAAGACCAGGAGGCAACTGAGGCCCCACCATGCAAGCAGGGAGACACATCCCCTGAAGAGGGTCCTGCAGGAGACCAAGAGGCACCTGAAGCCAAACCATCTGGCCTGGGAGAGCTGGCTCTGCAATGTCTCTCATCAGCAGCTCCTGTACCACCCATTCAAACTGCTCCCTCACCAGAAATTTCCTTCCCTACCCTCATTAATGTGTTTGTTTCCTTCTTAGTTGCTCTTTTTGATTTTTCTTTATTGTTTAGTTCTTAATAATTATTTAAATTAAATGTTTCGATTTTTTAAAATTTATGTTTTCTCATTTTAAATTGTACACTTTATGAGCATTAAGGACATTCACATTGTTGTGCATCCATCACCGCTATCTGGGCTCAGACAATTTCACACTCCAAAAGGAAATCCTGTTCTAAAAGCACTCACTCCCCGTTTATTCCTCAGGCCCTGGCCCGCTCTAATCTGTTTTCTGTCACTGTTTTTTGTTAAATCTATTCTGGATGTTTCCTATAAGTGGAATCATGGCATAACTGGCCATTTGTGTCTGCCTTCTTATTTTCACAGGGCCTGATAGGTTTTCCTTTTCTGTTTTTATTTGAAATAGAATTTCTCTAATTTGATAGGAAAATCCCAGGTGGATTCTAGATTTGATGTATCAAATAAAGCCCTTTCGGTAAATATGTGCATAATCTTGGGGTACAGACTGCTGTTCTAAGTGGGACACCAGAGCCAGAAGCCAGGCATGAAACGCCTGTGGCCAAAACAAAAACAAGACAAGGGTAAAAAGCTGGAAAGGCAAACCACAAACCGGAAAGCATTCCTCATAACCCAAGGCCAGGGAAAGGCTACACATCCCTCGCTTCCAAAAAATGCTTGAAATTCAGTATTTTAATAAGAGATAAAGAGCAAACACACTCAACGCCAATGAGAGGTGATACACAGGGGCAGCATGTGTCAGAGAAGCTCGAGCTCCACGAGGGGGACACCCGCACATGGAGACACTGTGGAGAGGGCACTGGGCCCCATCAGATGGGCAGGGTTCCAGTGTGGTGACAACCAGCCCTGGTGACAATGTGAGGAAGCAGAGGCCCCAGCAGACTCCTAGAGACAAGTGTGAAAGGACACTCCTCTCTGGAGACCAGCCTGCAGGACCCATCGCAGCCCCCAGGGGCACGCCTGTGCTGGCGGTGCTGATCCCAGGACTTCATCCCACAGAAAGTCTGTACAGTGTGTGCACGTGTGTGCACATGCGTGCGTATGTGTGTGTGCACTTGTGGGTGTCAGGAACGGAGCATTCCAGGGTGTGTGCTCTTCTAGAGCCTGATTTGTCCAGTCATGGCCACTGCCAGGCAATCCTATTCCACTTGGTATTTTCTCTGTGCTGGCATCAGAATTTATGAAGACCCCCTGCTTGGACCAGGGGCCATTTCCAGTTTTTCACTCTCTGAATCGTGCTGAAGGGAACACCTGCAACCACAAATCTCTGTTTAGGACAGAATCCATGACGTGGAGTTTCTGGGTCAAAATGTATACTGTTTTTAATGAATTGGCCCCAGTTTCCAACACCAGAGGGCTCTTTGTCAGCTTTGAGCCTTCTTTGGGAAAGCAGGGCCACAGAGACCCCGGGGCTGGGACCTCATGGAGTGAGGGAGGACGAGGAGCTGGCAGTGGATGTGATCAAGGTACTTGGGAGTGAGCTGTCTGGCAGAAAATGTCCCACCCCTCAGCCCAACACCTGGCCCCACCCATCATGGTGATGTCATGGGCTAGTCCTCTCGCTGGTGCTAGAGCTGGTGCTGGAGCTTGCTTTAGCTCAAAACATGGCTCTGATTCTAGAACTGGAGCTGAAGCTGGAGCTGGTTCAATCTCAGCAGCTCATGCGAGAGCCTGTGTTAGAGTTGCGCTATCTCTATAGCCGCCAGTATCTCTAGCTCTGGGGAAGGCACTGGAGCTGGAACTACCTCCAGAGATAATCTAGACCTGCTTCTGCAGTTTGATAAAGCTCTTGAGCTGGCTCCAACTCTTGCACTGGAGCTGGTGTAGAGTTATTGCTGTAAGTGGCTCTAACTGTGGTTCTCATTCTAGACCTGGTTCTTGTGGCTCTAGTTGTATAACCAGTCCTAGCTCTAGCTCTGTAGTTGGTGCTAAAACTGGTGGTGGATTAGGTTTGTAGCTCTGGCACCGGCTCCACCTCTGGAATTGGTGTTGGGGCAGATTCTGGTACTAGAGCAGCACAGGCTCCGGCTGGGTGGTTGGTGATAGAGATGCCTCCATCTCTGAAATCGGTGGTAGAGCTGGTAGCACAGCATGATCTAGTTCTGATGTTGGTGCTAGAGCTGTTGCCAGAGCTGGTTCTTTCTCTTGAGCTGGCATTGGCTCTAAGTCTGCTACTGGTACCCAAGCCAGCTCTTGCTCCAGCACTTGTGGGGGATCTAGCTCTGCAGCTGGTACTAGATCTGTTGCTGGAGCAGGCTCTGCCTCTGAACTTGGTGCTGACTCTAGCTCTCGAGCTGGTGCCAGAAATGGCTCTAACTCTGGAGCCAGTGTTAGAGCTGATGCTGGAGCTCGCTCTTCCTTGGAACCTGGCACTGACTGTAAACTAGCTTCAACCTGGTTCTCACTCTAAAGTGAGCACTAGAACCATCACTGGGACTGGCACAGGAGTTGGTGATAGAGCTGCCTCTATCTCCAGCGTTGATGCTACAGCTAGTGTTCAAGCCAGCTCTAGCTCATGAGAGAACCCCGGCCCTGACCCTGCAACTAGCACTGGAGCTGAAGGTGGAGCTTGCTCTATCTCAGGAGTTTGTGCAACTGTGGGAGCTGGGGTTAGCTCTAGCTATGGAGCTGGCCCCAACTCTGGTGCTAGAGCTGTTGGTAGAGCTGGTGTTGGGGCTAGCTCTGGCTATAGACCTATCACTGGCTCTAGTTCTGGAGCTTGTAATAGAACTGGTTCGTGCAGTGGCTTGGGTGTTGAAGCTGGTCCTGAAAATGGCTCTGAGTCAGGATTCTAGCTAGAGCTGGCTCCAGAGAACACTTAAGCTCTTGAGCTGCTGCTGGAGCTGGTGTTGGACCTGGCCCCAGCTTTTGACCGTTTTCTGGAGTTGGCACTAGCTCTGTGGCTGGTACTACATCTAGCTCTTGGACATGGGCAAGAAATGGCTCGAACTTCAGATTTGGTACTAGAGCTGGTGTGATGTCTGACACTGAAGGCGGTGCTAGCTGTGGAGCTGGTGGTGGAGCTGGCACTAGCTCTGAAGCTTGTTTTAGAGCGGGCACTGGTGCTTCGAGAGGACAAATGTTCAGCAACATGACTGCCATTCCACGTGCCTTTCCAAAAACAGAAAACGCCCCGCTGCCCTCCAGAGAAGCCCCAGCCCAAGGATCCAAGAAGCCTTCCAGGAAGCCTTCCCAGACTGTAGACAGTGTGCATGTATCAAATAAATTTTTTTCTTCTGTTCCTTATCTTCTTATCACAGAACATCATATGTAACTAGATGTATCAATAACAGTTAACTTCACATGATAGTATGTAAGTCATAGGATATCAAGGAAAGGAGTGCACATCACCCAAGAACTTTGCATCCTCCTTGGGGAGAGTATTTGTGTTTTGAGTTGTCCACAGGAGAGGGGTACCATGTTAGAGGGAAGAATGACTTTCTTCCTGTCCTTATTTGGAGATTAAATGCGGCTAAAGGAGATGTGAGTGGGCGCCAAGTTGAGGGAGCGTGGGCTCTGATGGTTAGTCTTGTGTGTCAACCCGACCAGGCCATAGTATGCAGCTGTTTAATCAAACTGGATATTTAATCGTGTCTTGCTGTGAAGGTATTCTGTAGATGTGGTTAACACGTACAATTAGTTGACCTCAAGAAAAAGAGATTACTGTCAATAATTTGGGTGGGCCTCATCAGCTGAGGGCCTTCAGAGCAAACACTGAGGTTTCTCAAAGAAGAAAATCTGCCTCGAGACTCCAGCATCTAGACACCTGCCTGACTTTCTAGTCTGCAAGCCTGGTCTACAGATTTTGGACTTGCCAGCCCTCATGAGCACATGAGCCAATATATTAGAATCAGTCTCTCTCTCTCTACACATACATATACACACATCTGTGTGTGTGTGTGTGTGTGTGTGTGTGTGTATGTGTGCACGTGCATATGTATCCTGTTGGTTGTTTTCTGGAGAACTCTGACAAACACAATGCTGAAATGCCTTTGTCCTTCCTTTTTCCACTTTAGAATCACTGTTCTTTAAGGGCTTCGGAAACTCAGTGCCATAGGAAGTTTGCAGACGAAGTGTCTGTCCAATCCAGACCTCGTACTGCATGTCGGGCTCTGCCGGCACTGCCTGGTAATTCTGAGAAAGCGTGGCTGACGCTTTCCTGCTGAGGACATGCAAATGACCCCAAAGGCCTCTTACTTGAAACCGGGCAAAATGTGGAACAGAAAGCTCACCCTCGTGAGGCCGGCCGACAACAGGGTCAGCACCCAGACTCCTGCAAGAGAAAAGTGATACACGAGGCCTCAGAAAATTAACCAGACACCATATTTTCAGAATGTGGGCTTCCATGCCAGGAAGGTCTGTAGAGAATATGTCATATTTCCTTTAACACATTTCTTGAAGAAGTCAAGTTTTTTGCCTATTTATTGTTACCTTTCAGCACACACACTTGATATATGCTCTTTCCTGCACAATCCTCTCCCTTCATGCTAAATATTTTCACTCTACAGTCAGTAAAGAGAAGAGAACACGACGGAGAACGCAATCCAGAGGGAGCCACCATCCTCGGAATCACCATGAGTATGTGAATATCTGTCGTCACCTGTTTGGAGTGGGCCCACCCCCCAGTTACACAGCAGCCAGGGCAGGGATGACGGGATCAAGAGGTCTAGACTAGTCATTCGACTGGCTTTCAGCAAGTATTTAATATGTGGGTTCTGGTTTGCCTCCAGAGAGGTTCTGTGTGTTTGTGTGAGGGAGAAAGATGGAGGAAGAGGGGAGGGAAGACAATTTCATGGTTTAAAAGCTGCTGCAAAAGCTAATATCCACTAGGTGCGAAAAACCATATGACAAAATCCAACACCATTTCGTGATAGAAACACTCAAGAAACTAGAAACAGAAGGGAATATCTTGAGCCTCGTCCAGGGCATCTGTGAACAGTCCACAGCTCACCGACGTCATAGTCAGTGGGGAAAGACTGGAAACGCCACCCCTGAGGTCAAGAACAAGATGAGCATTGGCCACTCTTGCCAATTCTATGCTACATTTTGCTGGAGGTTTTAGCCAGGTCAATTAGGCAAGAAAATGAAGTAAAAGGCATCTAGATTGGAGGAGATGAAGTAAAATTATCTCAATTCTCAAATGATGTGACCACATATAGAGGAAATCACAGAGAATACATGGAAAAACTATTGGAACTAAGAAATGAGATTAGCAAAGCTGCTGGATACAAGATTAATTTAAAAAATCCATTGTATAGGAATATAAATTGGTGCAGCCACTATGAGAAAGAATATGCAGATTCCTCAAAAAATTAAAAATAGAACTACCATATGATCCAGCAATTCCACTTATGAATATTTATCCAAAGGAAATAAAAACACTAACACAAAAAGATATCTGCACCCCACTGTTCATTGCAGCATTTATTTACAATAGTGAAGACACGGTAAGCAACCTAAGTGTCCTTTGATGGATGAACCGGTAAAGAAGATGTGGTGTAAGTATATATATATAACAGAATCTTATTCAGCCATAAAAAGGAAAGAAATCCTGCCACTTGCAACAACATAGACGGGCATTATGCTAAGTGAAATAAGTCAGACAGAGAAAGACAAATACCATATGATCTCACTTAAATGGCGAATCTAAAATTAAAAAAAAAGCAAAAACTGAGCTAAAAGATACAGGGAACAGCTTGGTGGTCGCCAGAGGCAGGGGGTGGGGGTTGGGCAAATGAATGAAGGGGTCAAAAGGTATAAACTTCCACTTAGAAAATAAATGAGTCCTGGAAATGTAACAAAAAACATGGTGACTATAGTTAGCAATAGTGTATTGTACATCTGTTAGATGCTAAGAGAACAGATTTTAAAAGTCCTGATAACAAGAAAAATATCTGTAACTATGTGAGGTGATGGATGTTAACCAGACTTATTGTGTTGATCTTTGGTAATATATACATATATAGAATCATTATGTTATATGCCTGAAACTAATATAATATCATATGTCAAGTTTTAAAATATCAATTTTATTTCTATATACTAGCAAAGGAAAATCTGACAATAAAAGTAAGAAGATATGTTAATTTACAATAGCATCCAAAACAATGAAATAATTAGAAATAAATTTATCATAAGAAGTACAAGAGTTGTACAATGAAAGATACAAAACATTATTGGAAGCAATTAATGAAGACCAAAATAAATGGAAAGACATTTCATCTTCATGTATCCGAAGACTTGATACTATTAAGGTGGCAATACTCCACAAATAGAACTAGAGATTCAGTGGAATTCCAAGCAAACTCCCAGCTGCCTGTTTTTGCAGAAACTGACAAGCCAAGGCTAAAATTCATATGGAAATGCAAGGGAGCCACAAGAGCCAAAACAATTTTGAGAAAGAAGTTCAAAGATGGAGTATTCACACTTCCCAATTTCAAAAATTATTACAAAGCTACCATAATGAATACAGTGTGGTGCTGTCATAAAAAATAGACATACAGACCAATGGAATAGAATTGAGAGTCCAGAAATCAACCTACATATTTACAGTCAATTGATTTTTGATGAGTGAAAAGACAATTCAATGGGGAAAGAACAATGTTGTCCACAAATGTTATTGAAACAACTGGATTTTCACACGCAAAGAAGTTGGACTCCTTGCTTACAGTACTTACAAAAATGAACTCAAAATAGATCCAACAGCTAAATATGAGGCAATACTATACAACTCTTACAAGAAAACACATAGGAATAAAACTTTTATTTTATTTATTTTTTTTGTGAGGAGGACCAGCCCTGAGCTAACATCCAATGCCAATCCTCCTCTTTTTTGCTGAGGAAGACTGGCCCTGGGCTAACATCCATGCCCATCTTCCTCTACTTTATGTGGGACGCCACCACAGCATGGCTTAACAAGCGGTGCGTCGGTGCCCGCCCGGGATCCGAACCAGCGAACCCCGGGCTGCCGCAGCAGAGCACGGGCACTTAACCGCTTGCGCCACTGGGCAGGCCCTAGGAATAAAACTTTTGACCTTGAGTTAGGTGATGATTTCTTAGATAGGACACCAAAAACACACGAATAAAAAATAAACAAATTGGACTTCATCAAAATTAAAAATTTGTGTGTATCAAAAGGCAGTATCAAGAAAGTGAGAAGACAGCCTGCTGAATGGGACACTATACCAGCTCACCATATATATAACAAGCTACTTGCAAATAGAAGATAGAGTGAATGCTTACAACTCAATAATAAAGAAACTAATAACCCAATTTAAAAATGGGGAAAGGAGCTGAGCAGACATTTCTCCAAAGAAGATATACAAGTGGCCAATAAAGACATGAAAAATGCTCAACTCCATTATCCAGGAAGAAAATGCAATCAAAACCACAATCAATAAGTATCATTTCCCATCCACTAGGATGGTTGTAAATTAAAAATATAGATATTAAGACGTCTTGTCAAGGATAGGTAGAAACTGGGATCCTCATACATTGTTGGCAGGAATAAAGATGGAAAATAGTCTAGCAATTCTTCAAAATTTAGAGAGTTTTCATATGACCCAGCAGTTCCACTCTAGGTGTGTACCCAACAGACATGAAAACATGAAAGCTTGTACGTGAATGTTCATAGCATCATTATTATAATAGCCAAAAGGTGGAGACAAGTCCAATGCCCCTCAACCGATGAATGGATCAATAAAATACAGTATATCTATGCAACGGAAAATCATTTGGCACAAAACAGAAAGAATTACCGATACACTACAAACAAGGATGAACCTTGAAAACATGACATATTAAAGGAGCTATCACAAAACAACACACATTGTACTATTCTGTGTATATAAGAGGTCGAAAATAGACAGATCGAGGGAGAGAAAAAGTAGAGGAGTGGTTGTCTAGGGCTGTGGCGATGGGGGAAGGGGGAGTGACTGCTAATGGGTCCAGGGTTTCATTCTGAGGTGATGAAAATGTTCCACTGTTGTGGTGATGGTTGCCCAACTCTGTGACTCTACTACAAGCCATTGATTTGTACACTTTAAATGGGTGGCTTACACGGCATGTGAGCGATATCTCAATACAGCTGTTTTAAGAAAATACAGAGAAAGATAATTTGTTTCAACTTGGAGATGTGTCTTGGTCCCAGGAGCAGCCGGACTAGGCACTTGCTATAGCACAAAGACCCAACCCATGCAAACGATATGGGTCACAACCCCACAAAACCCACCTTCACAAAGCCCACCCCCAGGGAAATGGGGAAAGACGTCCTCAGAAGGAATGGATGGAGGAGTTGGCCACTAGAGGAGGGGGTGCAGACTTGGTCCAGCCAGCAGCATGGGCACGAGCAGCCCTAACCCTAACCTTCACACTGATGAAATTTTACCTTGAATTTACGCCTTGATCTTCCCAAGGTGAAGCACGTGCAGCTTAGAGTGTCTCTCTTGGCAGGAGGGTAGCTGGCAGAGGACAGAGAGGAAATTTTATCTTTTGATTTTCAAAGCAGCTATTCCATGTGGGAAATACATCAAAGGGGAGAAAACATGAGTGTACACGGGGATATCTTCACTACAATTCAATTGGACCAAGACACTGAGGTTTGCTTAGACAACTTGCCCAGAACAGGGCTGGAGATGGAATTTTAAAAAATAGGACTTGGAATTAATGAGTAATATTGGGAGTGATTCACTGGGTACGATATTCAGGAACTCATCAAGTTGAACAGAAATCCTCCCAAAAGACCAATGAAAGTGCCCAAGGTCAACGATGAACTCTGGCGATAGGTAAGGAGCAGGACCTGCGCAGGGAGCATGTAAAGGAGAACTTTCCATGACACACAAGGTGTGAAGGAGTTTCACTGGAATCATCCATCTGCGAGCTGGGCCCCTCTCATTTTCATATTTACTAGCTTATGACTGTTAAGCGGTAACAACACCATTTGTGACCCCTCCTTCATGGCTTCAGGAACATTTGGTAGCTTAAGGCATCACTCTCAGAGCTGTAAGAACTTCTGGAAACCACTTACGACCTCCACAATAGCCCTATTTTACAGATGAGGAAACTGACGCCCAGGGAGGGTTCAAGGACACACTGGGAGTGTCTCTGACTTCTGGTCCAGGGCACTTTCTCATTGGGGAGCCACGAAGAACTCTCCTCTCTATGCCAGAAATGGGCTGATCCTTAGGACATTTTCAAAGAAAGCTGCCTTTTTTTAAATTTTTAAAAATTTTTCCCCCAAAGCCCCAGCAGATAGTTGTATGTCATAGCTGCACATCCCTCTAGTTGCTGTATGTGGGACGCGGCCTCAGCATGGTCCGAGAAGCGGTGCGTCGGGCCGCGCCCGGGATCCGAACCCGAGCCGCCAGTAGTGGAGGGCGCGCACTCAAGCGCTGAGCCACGGGGCCAGCCCTATAGGATCATTTTAGTTCTTTCCCTGACACAGAAACAAAACAGGCTACTGGACAAGAGAAAACTCTAGGGCAAGTTGCCATTTTTAGTTCATCCTCACAGAGATTGGAACAAATTGACTGGAGTCCTGACCCCTCAGTCCACATAGTCGACCCACAATAAATGTATCAGCTCGTCATGAATGAGCATCAATGAGCCGAAACACGTTTGTCTCCTCGGCCAAGTAGCATCAACCTTCATGACAGGTATGCTCCTGCCACCAGGTCCCGTCTCTCCCACAGGTGCCCAGACAGTGGGCGGGCACAGTGGGCGGGACGGTGCTGCCTCTGGGGACTGGGACCAGCTCTCTCACCTGCAGGCTGGCGGGGTCAGGGCCCGTCTCCCTCACCGAGGCGATGGAGGTCTCCAGCTGTCCCTGCACACACGAACAAGCAGGCCTCCGTGACAAAGGCCCGGGACACAGAGCAAAGGGTTCACCGTCCCCCCGCGTGCAACCCGGAGGCGGAACCAAAGGCGGGTCTCTCTCGGGCTCGGAGGCCAGTCTCTCCGGGAGCCGCAGCCTCTTCTGAAACCTCTCCCTGGGCGCCAGCTGTACCGAGACGAGGGGCTGGGAGTTCTGGGGAGACAGGAGTCCCCACACGCTGTCCTCCACCCCACAGCACCCACGACCCGGCCCCACACTGGATCCAGGGCCTCTTCCAACGCCCCAACCGATGTGGGGGTCACAGAGCAGTCGGCGGAGTGGGGACCCTCGGGACCAGCCCTGTGGCAGCTGTTGGTGTTGCGCATGTGCGCGGAGGAGCGGGGTCACGTGCATGTGCTGTGCGTGGGCCCCGAGAGCGTGCCCGGCTGGGGACGTGAGGCCCGGCTGCCCCGCGCGGGTCCACCCGCGACCGCCCATTGGAGGGAGGCCCGTGCGCCCCGAGCGCGTCCCTACCGCCCCCACGCCGGGGAGAGCACAAGCCGTGTCCACACTGAGCTGGCTGATGCAGTTCCAAGAGCAGGCTCTCAGGAGACAGTTGGGAAACTGAGGCCAGGAGAGACAGGGACTGGCCCGGGCCCATGAGATGGGCAGAGTCCAGAGGAGAAGAAACAAAGGCTCCTCCTGTTTGGATCACACCTGCTTCTGTGTTTTCATTCACTCACCCATTCACTCATTGTTTCGTTTATTCTCTCATTCCTTCAATCACTCACTCAGTCATTCTCTCATTCATTCCTACACTCATTCATTCAGTCATCACTCATTCATTCACTCATTTGTTCATTCACTGGTTCATTTATTCAATCATTCAGCCAACATCCTCCAGTCCTTGCTGTGTGCCAAGCACTGTGACTTCACCAGGGAGCACAACCTGATGTGGTCCCTGCTCACGTGGAGCTCACGTCCACTGTGTGACATAAAAGAGGGCAGTCCCTGGGGGTACCAGGGGTGATGAGCACCAGAAATCCACACCTGAAAATAGAGGCCAGTCATGCAGAGAAAAGTTCAGAGAAAACCCATGCTGGGCACTGCAGTCTTGCATGATCCTTGACCCCATGCCCCAGCAGAAGAGCTGGAGGCCACATTTCCCAACGGCTGAAGGCGAAGGTGGGTGCTAAGGGCAGCCAATGGCTCAGGGAGACCTGAGGATGATGCCCTGTGGGGGCTGAGGATCTCTGGGCACTGACTGGGGAGGCAGGTGGCACAGGAGGGAAATTGGGCTCCTGGGCCAGGCTGCCAAAAGGCAGGGTGAGCGGGCACTCAGATCCACCACCTGGACTCCCGTGTGTGTCTTTCCCTCCGTGCCTCCCCCTGGTGAGAAAAGCTCAAACCCTCTACACCACCCTCGCTCCTCCCTGCCCCATCCAGAGTGGTGAGAGCTCCAGGAGAGGAGAGTGAGGGGCAGGGGGAGCCCTGACCACCCCTTTCCCTCCCCCACCAAGTAGAAAAATCTGACCTCGCTCAACCTTTGGCATTGGTTCCCCTGGTTCCCAAGAAACATCTTTCTCCCTCAGACCTCAGTCCTGACCCAGGAGAGAGATGGGCAGTGCCAACTCTGCACCTCCTTCCTCCATGGGGGTCTCCAAAGCCCCCAAGAGGTGTTACCCATGCCACTGCCCTCAGCCCAGAGTACTCATCCAAGATGGAGAGGTGTGCAGAACTCTACTCCCAAAGATTCAGAGGGTCCAGAGCCCCCCAAGAACCAGCATTCTCCCCCTCCCACCAACCCCAGGCCACAGACCCCTGGAGGGAAGGGAGGGAGCCAGGTGACTCAGAGCCGCCCACTGTGACCTCCCCCCACCAGTCAGCATGGCCTCAGAGACCAGTGTGGTGTCCAGAAGATGATGCACGCTCTGGTGGAGCCTGGCCCTTTGTGGTGACAGAGGAGGCTATGGAGGTCAGGAGAGAAGGCTCTGGGGAGATAGGAAGGGACAGGCCCCCACCCCATGCCAAGGCACCATTTGCCTGATCATCGAATATGAACCTGTTCACCCACCACCAGCCCCTCCTGGCAGTATTTCCCAGGAAGACTTTTAGGAGTCTCACAGCTACCCTGGGCCACCTCTCTGAGCCTCTGGATCTGGAGGTGGGGACAACTAGGGCCCTTGCCGGCCCCGGCTAAGAGAGGGAACCTTGAGGAGCTCCCATATGAGAACAGAGCACTCCAGTCCTGGGACTGAGAAATTTTTGATGCCACTCTCTGAGTGAACACTGGGCAGGGTTAGGAAGAAAATACCCCCAATATATGTGTGCCCACTGTAAGCCAGGGCAGGGAGCAGCCAGTCACTGCTGTCACATCCACTGAGAAATGGAGTTGGTGATTGGCTTAGTGAGAGGAGCCTGGGGGAGGATGATGGAGTCTCCCAGCAGTGGAAAGACAGGAGCTTTGGCCTTTCAGGTTCCTGGATACTGTGCTGAGGGAGGGGCAGCAGCCCTCCATTCACAGAGGCCTCCTGGGAGGGGAGAAACTAGAGTGGTGGACGGTGGTCGGCCCAGCAGAGGGCAGGCTTGGGAAGAGTGGCGGGGCTGTCCTGAGGGGAGTGGAGCCCTGCTGTAGGAGAGACCTTTCCCTACCTCTCAGAGTTCATCTGGCTCTTTTCTTTCTTTCATTTTCAAATTAGAGGCAGCAAAAGGACAAGCTTAACTGTCTCTCGTCCCCTTTCCATACCTTCAGCTTTGATGTCCACCCCTCTTATGACGCCTGCTCTCTTGGGAAGGTAAAGGCAGGAGCTGGTGGCTGAGGCAGCCTCTGGCCTTGAGGCAGGCGGCACCAGGAGCGGCTGGATGGGAGGTAGGAGCCTGCGGCCCGGCCCCTGGCGTCTGTGGGCAGCCTGGTGGTGAGGGAGTTTGTGGCTCTTGCTTCAAGGAGGTGGGAGGCTGTGAGAGTCAGGAGTGCAAGGTGGACCTTGCCCTGGGGGCAGGACAGTGTTCTGTACACGGCAAACGTGTGTTCATACACACACATGTAAGTGTGAGCATGTGCTGTGTCATCCACAATAGGGTGTGTGCCAGCACACGTGTGCAGAGCCCAAATCCTAGCTGAGGGATTGGCTCATCCCGTATTTTGAGGCCTCGGTAGCATTCTTATCCGGGGGCCACATGTGGAGCTGATGGTGGTGTGGCAGGCCTTGCATGCAGGACTGCCCCAGCCCACTTGACTGTGTAAATCTGCTCTGTGGAGGGGGCAGAGGTGTCTCCAGCAGGGGCTCTGCTGTGCAGCGCGAGGCCTGGCAGTCCATGCAGCCCAAAGGGGCTAGACCTGCTGAGCTGGCTCTTCAGAAGCATCCAGTCCTGAGGATACTGTTCACAGGGAGAGGTTTTGGGTGCTGGTGCCCCCTCGCCTACTGGGGCTCGTCCCTGAAGAGGGTCCAGCAAGTTGGAGATGGGGCGGGAAGGGGGGATGAAAAATAGGCCAAATTCATGTCCCAAGTCACAGGCTAAGCCCAGTGAATTTCCCTGTTCCCTACCTCAGTTTACCTATTCAGGAAATGTTCCAGAGTGCTGGGCAGGGTAAGCTCCAAAGCTGGGGTCAGGCGGTAACAAACAAAATCTCAAGCCAACCTCCTCCTCTATGCAAAGATCATTTCCGTCACCCTGAGATGGGGTGAGTGGATGTTGGGGGTACAATGGTATTCTGGGGGGCCTTGCCCTGTTCAGGACCTCGTCTTCGGGGGTCTGGCCCTCACCCGGCCTGCCCAAGGTCACCAGCAGTAGCAGTGGCACTTACATCTGTCCCAAAGTCTGGAGAGGGGAGAACTGGGCAGCCTTACACCCTGGTGGGGACCCTCACTATTTCTTTCTTTCTTGAAGAAACACAAGACCCTCAAGATTCACGTACTGTGTGATGGAGAGAAACAAATACCAACTGTTCCCCCCAAAACACAATGTATTTTGGACTTTGTAAAGTGTTAATTAAAATGGAGAAAAATATGTTGGCTGAGGGCGTCTGATTTTGTGCTGCTCCAGGGCCACACCTCATCTCTTTCCTTCTCCATTCCATGGTCGGGGAACATGGCCAGCGGTTGGGAGGAAGGCAGAACAGCCTCCCCGTCCACACTCAGCGGCTGAGAGAGGACACATCCCCAGAGCAAGAGGGGCTGTATTAGTTACCTGATGCAGGGTAACGAGTTGCCCCAAACGCAATGGATTAAAATGATTGTTTACGTGTCACCGTTTCTGTGGGTTAGGAATTCGGGAGCAGTTTGAGCAGCTGGCTCAGGGTCCCTCGGGAGGCTGCAATCATCTGAAGTCCTGGCTGGGACTGGAGGATCTACTTCCCAGGTGGTTTATTCACAGGGCTGGCAAGTTGGGCTCAGCTGTTGGCAGGGAGCCTGTTCCTCTCCACATGGGTCTCCCCATGGGGCTGCTTGAGTGTCCTCACAATACGGTGCCCAGATTCCCCCAGGACAAGGGATTCAAGGGCCAGTGTAGGGACCAAAATGGTTTTTTGGCCCTGAGCCTCAGAATTCACACGCCTCTGCCTCCACCATACTCTGTCACCATACAGCCCTGCTCTGATTTGACACAGGAGGAGAACACACAAGGGTGTGAAACCAAGAGGCCAAGGTCACTGGGGTCATCTTGGAGACCGGCTACTGTGCCCATCATTCCTCCCAAACCTCTGGCAGAGGCAGGCCTGGGGGTGAGGGGGCCTGCGGAGCAGGACAGGGCCTTGCTGGTGCATGGGGAGGATACGGGGCTGGATTCCGGGCCACAGGGCCTCTGGCCCAAGCCTGGAGCCGTGCTGTGGATGTCACACCCCCAGGAAGGTCCTTGGTGCTAGAAGCCCAGGAGCTGACGCCTCCCTACAAGATACCCTGGGGGCACGAGGGAGGGCTCCGTGCCCAGCGTCCCTAACACAGGGCTCTGGCATTTGGTTCCTGCCCTTTTGACAGGTAGGCACGCAGGATGCCCAAGCAGGACAGAGGTCTTGGACCTTGGACACCCTTCACTGCCCCTCTCTGACGTTTTCCATAGAGGGCCAGTGTGACCAAGGCAGTGCTGAAGACCTGAGCCTGCACTGAACCCCACCAACCTCCATTCCCACCTGTCTCACCCCTGCCCGCAGGAGAAGTGGACCTGAGGATTGAAGGGAGTGACAATGAGGATGAAGCTCACTCACCACCCTGAGCCCAAGAAAGTTCTGGATGCTGTGAATGCTTTCCCTTCTGGGGTCTTCAGACTACGCCCCCCTCATTCCTTCAGAGACCCCATTGGAGCTGGGACATCCACGGGGACTCTTGATTTCCCCCAAAATCTCAAAAGTTACAAAGAACTCCAGGGCCCGATCTCCCATTCCCACCACTCACTCACAGTCACTGTCACTTGGGCGGTGCTGGACCTTGTGCCAGGTGCTGGGGACCCCGAGGAACAGGCTGTGGCCCCTGGACCTGCGTCTCTCTAGGAGGTGAGAAGACAGGGAAAGGAGCTAGTCCAAAGAGTGCAAGGCCAGGCTAGACCACAAGGGTGTGCTGTGCCCAGGGGGAGGGAACGACCACTGTCCAGTAGTAGGGGGCAGAACAAGAAGCCAGGACATTAGGGTTGAGCTTGGTAAGATGGGGACCCAGCAGAGGGAGGAGCAAAGGCGCAGAGGGCCAGAGGGAACCTTGGCTGGAATGGAGGAGTGCGGCGGGGGAGGGAGGAGTTGATGCGGCAGGTAGGGGATGAGGCTGAAATGCAAGGTGGGTGCTCAGGTCCGCCAGGGGCCTCACCCTCCTATAGGCCATGGGGAGCCACTGAGGACTTCCACGCAGGGGACCAAACTTAGCATCTGAGTGGGAGTCTTGGTTATGAAGAGGGCTGATAGGAGCAGGAAAGGGGGACTGCCAGGGTCCTGGTCTCAGTTCTCAGGAGGAGGCCCCTGGCTGGTTCTAGAGTCGTCCCTGTGCAGAGTTGGGGTTGTGGGGGCAGTGGAGTATCAGGGGACCAGCAGATGTCCAGCCAGCCCTCAGAACCATGACTGTGCCCCTCGCCTAACCAGGGCATAATTCCTCCTGGAGCAGCTCTGGCTGCTTGTGGCAGGTTCTCACCACTGCTCACATTCAGACCCCCAGGGGGGTTACCCATGCCAGGACTCCACCCCCAAGAGTCTGATTCAGTTTCTCTTGGATAAAATATCGGTGTAAAACGTCCCCCACCCTCTCTTAAAAGGTAATGTAAAGAACTGGGTCACAGAACAGCAACAACTGTGGTCACATGGCCCCCCGGGTTTATCATGTGACATTCCTCTGGGGGGGCAGGGGGCTCATGATGGTCAAAACGAGCTCTCCAAAGGGAATGTGCGGGATGAGATCGTGGGGGTGGTTGCACCACATAGACAATACGCTAAAACACTTAATTGTACACTTTAAAATGGTCCTACGTCATGTGACTCACATGTCAATGTTTTAAAAATATCGATGTGGTAGAAAAAACAACAGGAATGGATGCTGGGCGTGAAGGATGGCCAAGAAAGAATATGAGTTATTCTGACACTCTTGAGGGTTAGAGGAAGTCCCTATCAACATGGTGGAGGCAGCACAGAGAAGAAGGAGGAGGACGGAGGCAAGAACCGGGAGCTCCCACCTCGCAAATGTTGGTGGGGGAGCATCTCATTTGAGCTGTTTTTCCAGGAGCTCTGGACCTGATCTGATCCAGCGGGAAGCTCTGCAGCGTCAGCGAGACCCAGGCCCATCTCCCACCCTGATGAGCTTGGGACACCGGGAGGGTCCTGTTGTCCCGGGAGAACCTCGGAGAGCAGGCAGAGTCTCTGAGGAGCCTATAGGGAACAGCCCGCGTTGTTTTCAGGGCAATTAATACTCCGTGTCTTGGACTCAAGATCACCGAGCGTGTCATGAAATATGTGGTAAGTGTCCAAACTTAAAAAATTAAATGAAGGCACCAGTGATCCCACTTCTTAGGTATACACTTGAGAAAACTGAGAACACGTTCACACAGACACTTGTACCGAATTCAACAGTTGGTGGACATTTGGGTGGTTCCACTTTTTGGCTATTATGAATAATGCCAGAACTTCATGTACGAGTTTTACATTGGCCCAGCGTTTTATTTTTTTTGGATCATTCGCATACATCAAAACAATCAATCAGTAACCTCCCAGATGATTCTATCATACAGGCAAGGTTGTGAGGCCCAGGGTAAAGGGTTGAATCTGCCCAAAGGAATCCCCTCATGAACATGGCCCCCAGAGCAGGCGGCCTCATCTTGATTCCCTAGTTTGAGGCCAGACTCATTAGAGGCAGCCTGCACCCAGATGCGCCAGCTGGAATGAACGCGTCCTTCTCACCACTGCATCCCCTGCACCTGGCAGCTCCTGGCGTACAGTCAGACAGGAACAGGGACCCAATCAGGCCTTTGCTTCATCTTCAGTGTTCTCCCGCTGTAATGAGGGTGGATGACTTAGCTGTGGAACAGCTTTCGGTCATGAGCCTGAGCCTGTTCAGTTTCCGTCTCTGAGGGTGGACTCACAAGGGCCATTTTTCTGATGGGCACAGATTCCTGTGCTCTTCTCTGGCAATTCAGCTGGCACCACCCTACCAGAGCGACAGCAAGACCAAGTCTCTCTGCTCCTCATGGGCAGCCCCCACACCAGCTACATCCCACATGTTTGCCTCCCTAGCAAGACAATGGACTCCTGGTTCAAGGAGGTGACCACACTCTCGGGATTTTTCCTTTTAAACTTGACTGCTCAGCATGCCCTCAGTGTGGCCCCGAGAAAATCACAGCAAGAGGGACTCCAAGCACTGTCTCCAGCTCAAGCTCAATCTGGGCTGTTCCATGAGAAATATCAAGGTTGGTGTGGAAGAAAGGCTGGGTTTCTTGGTCGCCACAGCATGAGCGTCTGAGGGTAGCTGGGTGATGCACCCTGGGAGAGAGAAAGGCAAGTGTGGGCTCCTTGGGGGAGGGGATACATTCCTGGGGCTCAATCCTGGGGCAGGGCAGGCCCCAGGAGAATGGAGACCTCACAGAGCCACCCCAGTGCTGGGGGCCACCCCCAAGGCCATCTGAAGTGGTCTCTGGGAAGGTCAGGCTGCATGGTTAGGCCGAGGCAATGAGCAGCTCCCATGCTGCCCCTGCGGGGAGAACGGCCCTCAGAGTTGTGAGTAACTCTGCTGCTTGTCAGGAGGTGCTGGGACCTGACCAGGGCTGCCCATGAGGAGAGAGAACAGTGTGGATCTTCAGAAACGCAGCCCGAGTGTCTACCCTGTGCCAGGTGCTCAGCGAGATTGTCACCCGCTGTGCCAAGTCAGAGCACTCTTCCTGCCGCGTGGTTCTCAGCGTCTGACTGTGTCACATGAACACAGTGAGTGCACAGTAGGTGTTTCCTGACCTCGTGAAAATGCGAGCCAACCACATATTCAAGAAACAAGCATGATCAGGACAAGACTCTCCTGAGTGAGTCAGGGGTGGACCTGACGAGAATGGCAGGCCAAGTGTTTTGGATTCACTGATGTCAGGGTCTGTGTGCCAGCAAGAGACCCCCGTCCCCGCCAGAAATCATCATGGACTGGCAGCATGTACACCTGGCGGGTGCTCAGGGAACAGAAGACTGAGACCTATGCCCCTGGGAACGGCTATCCACTGAGGGAGATAATGGTGGCCACCGTGTGATGAGAGTCCCTCCACCTTCTCAGGCCACACCTGCCACTCGGGCTGTGCACTGGCCTCCTCTACAGACCCCAATACATGCAGAAGGACAGAGCCTGAGTGTAAGAAGTCAGGACAGCCAGAAGACACGTCGGAGTGGCCCATGGTCACTGCATTCAGGGTGTCCTCACACACTCGCTGAAGTGACAGGAGCCCGGAGCCTGCAGACAGACTTTTCGCAGGGAAAAAAAGGATAAATTATAGCAACGAAGCTAATGGTGGAAACAGTTTCTGTGTCTGTGGGCCTGCCGAGGTCACAGGGAACCAACAGAGCCAGCGGCAGAGGGAAGGCCCGATGGAAACAGCCCCTGAAACACCAAAGTGCCTCGAAACACTCTGCAGTGGGTTTTTGAAAGATAAATCCTTATTGTATTTAAATTATACATTTTTTTTTGCATTTTTACAAGTGTTTTTTAAAAATGCTTCTCACAATTTCAAAAGACATTATTAGAATCCAGCCTTCAAAGGAAATACTTAGGCCTGTGCGTGCATACGGTCGCGCGCAGGCACACACACGCACTCTCCGCAGTCTGTCTCTGGAGGCAACATGAGAACCAGAACCGGTGGTGCCTCTGGGACAAGAGACGGGAGACTTAGTTTTCATAAGACACTTTGTACCAAGTACGTATGTTCCGTGTTCAAAAACATCAATAGCTTTGTTTAGAAGAACTGATTTAGTAAACAGTAATATAAACTACAATTTAAGAAAGAACACTTTAACACTGAAATGAGCCTTTTGGTCTAATTGCATTCTCCCCGGTATGAAAAACATTATTTTTCACTTTGGTGGCTGTGGTAAGGCACTCTAAATATTAAATATCCTGCTTTCTTTTAAATGCATGTAAAACATTCCTCCAAACGGGCCTCTGCAAACAGCTCCTGGCACGCCAGCTTTGTCATTTCAAATCTTTCCCCCTTGGGAGCCCCTCTGGGCCTTGTGGAGCCTGGCCTGTAGCTTCTGCCTCTCTGAGGCCCCGGGGGGCCTCTGTTTCTCTGCTCCACGTGCCCGTGGACAGCCTCTGACAGGGCCTCTTCCAGGGCACAGGGGGACTGGAACCCTTGGTCAGGCTGCCCCCTGCTTGCACAGGCTGCTCACTCACAGCCCCAGGAAGGAGCGCAGCGCCAGGGAGCCTGCAGCCTGAGAAGCTGCTGCTGGGCGCTCGCTCTGGCTCCTCACCACTACGCGCTCTCTCCTGATGCCCTGGCAGAGGGTGCGCTGGGGCAGGAGGAGGCCAGCGGGGACCTGGGAGGGGAAGCAGCGCCCAGGGAACTGGTCCTGGCCCAGCCGCACACTGGACGCTGCTGCCACATCAGGTAGTCTGCTCTGTGGGCACGCACTCACGCCCGTCCAGTCCAGCCTTACGCTCCATGGCAAATACCGGTCTTCCAGGCAACCGATTCCCAGGCACCCTCGGATGTTCTTGCCTCACACAAACAGCTCTCCTTTGTCTGCACAGAAAGGAAAAGGGTGGCTTGGCTGGGCTAGGCCAGAGGCAAGTCACCAAGAAGAGGAAGGGTCATGAGAATACGCTTTCCAGAACCAGGTACAAACAGAGCCCAATGTTAAACTTCAATTTCTACCAGGCATTAATGCCTCCTTTTGAAGGGAAAGGTATACTACCCCCAAACCAAAGACATGTGCAAGCCCAGAATGACGGTGTGTCCGTCACATGGAGAAGAGTACATGCACAGAGCTGTAGGCCCAGGAGGCTCCTGGACACGGCCCACTCTGCTCGCCCCATATGCACGCCCCTCACCCACAGTCATGGCCCACTCTGCTCGTCCCTTATGCACACCCCTCACCCACAGTCACATCCGACCACACCCTGCCCTCCACACGTCCTGAAGTCTGAGCACCCTCCAGTCCTGGTCATGCCCTAATAGAGGGAGACCTCCATCCGTCATCCCTTGTCTGGGTTTCCACATCTCGGGAGCATTTGGTCAAGGGACACAGGGTGACTGGGCACCTCTTTGGGCCGGGTCGATGTCTGTGTGCTGGGAGCTGGGACACGACAGTGAGTGAACACGTACGGTTCCTGTCCTCATGGGACAAGAGCTAGTCAAACAGTTAGAAAGAAACAAACGATCAAACCAATATATACGTGTTTACAAACTGTAAAAAGTGCCACGAGGGACAAGAACGGACGAAGTGCTCTAGAGGACAGTCCAGGAGAACAAATCTAGACTGGGCTCGGGAATGCCCACCTCTGGACGGGACCCCAGACCTGGTGGGGCAGCCTCCTGCTACCCAGCCTTCAGACCCCACTTCTGTCCACATCAGCTCTGGGCACTCCTTGGCACAGAGGCCCCATTTTACCACCTCCACCTGAGAAGCAGAAGAAGTAGACAAGACATGGAGAAGCCAGGACTAAAATAATCTGGCTGATTAATAAGGAATCCTTTTGTTCCCATCCATCAGAGCCCCTCTGGTCTGACCACCACCCTGGGGACTCCACCCTCAGATTTTACGTGTTTAATAGAACAATTCAGTCTGGCCCCCAAAAGGTTAGCAGATCTCAGGGGAAACCAACCAAGTCCAACTCCCAGCTGACCACATGCAAACGCTGGGCACAGAAGGAGAGATACCCAAGCTCTGATGCTCCCTCTACTGAGGACAGTCACGGCACCTGGAGGGTGGCTGTGGGGTCTCGGGGGAAATCTAGAAGCGGATTTCATTTTGGTGTGACCCAAAACGTCCACATGGCATGACAGCAAACAGAAAACAGTGTACTCTAGTTGAATATTTTGCACATTTCATATGGATTTCCAAGGATGTGACTCTGCACAGTTTAAGCCGTAGATCATTGATACCTCCAGATTGAGTCCATAATGACTCTTAGTTTTTAAATCAAAATAGCTTTAGAAGAGTCTGGCACCCTCAAGACATTAGCATATGGAAGTGCTGACTCCGAGTGACGGTGCTGAGGGACTACCCCGGTCATCACTGCGACCGAGGGTGCTGTGCACACAGTCACCCCCCCACAGTCCACGCCACAGCCCGTGTGTGTTACAGGCCTGAGATCTGAACCTCAGACGACAACTGAAGGGCAGTCAGGACTCTGGGTCGGGGGGGCCTCTGGATAGTCCTCACAGTAGCGTAGGGCCAGAGAACACTAACGAGGATGACCCCACTCTGTCCCGGCCCAGACGCCTAAATAGAAAACAATGACTCACCAGAGATGAGTAATTGAGATTTACAAATTAACATTCTTAGGTGCAAGGAAATAGCGAATTTACGTGAGGATCCCCACAAAATGAAATTAATTTTCTTCAGTCTTACCAGTCAGGTCAACTAAAGAGCAGCAGACTGACCTGACAGTTACTGTGGTGGAACGGGAGAGGCAATCAAGGAAAGCGCACATCCGAGGGCGGGAGGCACTTGGGTGTCTGACGGCTTTGTAACTGGGCAAACCTTCAAGAACAGCTCCATTCCAGCCTTGGCTTTGATCATTCTGTCCTGGCACTTTGGAGAAATGGGGCATATTTCCCTCCACAAAACCCCAGGGTATCTGACAAATCAGCGTCCTGCCGTCCCTCATTCCTGGGTTGGGTCAGGGTTTGGGCTTGGCCAGGAGCGGGATGAGCCCCACACTTTCATTTCCCGATGGCTCTCCCGGGGATTCATCAAACCTCTGCTGGGTTCCCCAGCACCCTGACATTCTCGAGGGTCCACCTCCTACCACCGACTGGCATCCTCTTGAGAAAATTCACTTTCACATGAGCCCAACCACAAACCAAAGGAACCAAAAACAAAACTCCAGGATGAAAAAAGACACACATTATACAACTTCAAGCCAAACAACATCTGGATGAGCTGCTCACTGTAATTATCCACGCGGGGCGCCCCTCCACTGGATGGATGGACACTGAAAGCTGCCCACGGCTTAGGATGAACCCAAGAGAGTGCAGCTCGGCCCGTCACTGGGGCCACACAGGCTTCGCCACTTACTGGTAAGGGGAGCAAAGTGGCTGAGTCCACAGCAAATGCAGGAAACCTGGACTTCTGGGTTGAACTCCATCAAGCTGAAGAGAGTGGGTGGAATCATTTCCGGAAGAGCGGTTTCCACTAGGTTTGTTCCGTTGCCAAGAATTCCGTAGCCTCAGACAAAAACATGTCCTTCTACATGACAGTAAAAACAGCGGTCAGTAAGTCAAACCAAGTGCAGCTCTCCTCACCAGAAATTCAAACTGCACCGCTCGGATGCTTTCGATACACAGGGATTGTTTTCTCCTCCTTGGTTGGCAAAATCACGTTAATTACACTTGGAAAAGAATCAGTTTCTTTTCTCCTCTTTTAAATTCTTACTCTTGGCGTATGTCAAGCAAACAAACCAAGCTCAGAATACAAACTTCCCACACCTGGAGGGCAACCTGGAGGGGCCTAGTCAACAAATCACCCAGAAACCCCATGTGAACACAGGAGAGCCTCAGAAGGGCAGTTATCCCCCTACTAACAGCTCTAAGTTTCACACTGACCAGGAGAGCAAGCCAAATATAAAACAACTTCTGGCCAGATGCTGAAAACTCTCAGAAATGATGTTTTGCTTATAAAAAGTGGAATACTCATCAGTGGTGCCAGATGTTTCATCCCAGGGGCATGGACCTCAGCGTCGAAACCCTAAGGCTCTTCTCCCTCTGTCTCTGTTTCTTGGTGCAGCCTCTCTGGAGAAGGCAGGGCCAGAGTCTCTGGCCCAGGCGACAGGAGGGGAGAAAGCAGTTCCTTCTCCACTCCAGAGGTTTACTACAGAATTACTAAGCTCTGGGCTAGCTATTTGTCTACAGAGAAACCAGGGCTACTATCGTTCTGTCAGGAACGTCACCCTCACCCTCTATTAACTGAACTCACTCTAACTAGGTCTTCCCACAGCCACGTTCCCTCCCTCAGGCTGAGGTCTGTGCCTGTGAATCCAACAGACACCGACCCTTCGCCATCGACCCCTCTACACCTTCCCAATGACCTGCCTGCAAGAGGCTCTCACCATTTCATACAGCACAGCCTGTGCCCCTACATGCCACATGCTTAACCGTCCCCACTCCTGAGAAGGGCAAGTATCGGGGGACATTCACCCGAGTCACAGGAAGGGTCCATACTGTTAGGAAGACAAACTTGTGAGAACTTGGAAGGATTCTGGTGAACGGAAAGAGCAGATAAGTGCCAGGTCATTCATTCACCCCACAAATATGTCCCAAACAGTAAACATAAGCTAAACATCTAACTGGTGATGGGAACATGAGGGGAAGGAAGAGACCCGGTCCCTCTCTCTGAGTTCAGTCTAGTGGAGGAGGCAGAGGTCAGCCAAAATTAACACCCAGTTAATCTGTGCTGACTGCAAGGATGGCAGGACAGGGGCCTCCGTGAGGGAACGTCAGGGAGCCTGATGTAGTTCATGGGCAGGAGCAGTCGGGAGGCTTCACTCTATCCACGTAGTCTGAGGGATGAGTAGGAGTGTGGAGGGGAGGGGAGAGCACGGTATTCCACGTAGGGGAGACAGCACCTGCACAGGGAGGGAAGGGCCATGGCCCACTGAGGGAGTTTAAACAAGGGCCGAGTGGATGAAGCCAGGGGACGAGGGGGAATATTTGCAAGACGCCAGTGGGGAGCAGGGAGGGCAGGTCATGCAGGATGCTGTAGACCACGGAAGGGTCTGGTCTTTATTCTAAGCACAATGGGGAGACGGTAAGGGTTCTAAGTAGGGAAGGGACATGATTCCTAGAGGGGAACGTGAGTGGACGTGGCAAACAGTGGAGAAGGAGCGGGGGGGGGGGTGACGAGCAGGGGTTCACTTTTGGACCCACTGAACTCACAGTGCTTAGAGACGGCCAAGGGAAAACGTCAAGTGGCACTGAGAGATGTTCGCACCTCCGAACAGCAGGCTTGGCCTCACCAGCCAGCTGGAGAGTCCTGAGCACACAGACGGTGACTGCAACCACGGTGAGGGTGAGACCTTCTGAAGGAGAAGGCAGAGGAAAGGAGGAGAGCACAGTCCCGCCTCGGGGACCTCCGACATGGGAGGGCCTGGCCCAGGAGGAGAGCCAGGAAATGAGTCCAGAAGGAACGAGAAACGAAGAGAGCCCTCGGAGAGCCCAGTCACAGGGGCGAAAGGAAGACTGCTCTTCACCAAGATGCTCAGCACGTCACGGCCAATGTCAAACGCTGCTGAGAGATCAAGAAAGGGAAAGATTGGACAATGGTCTCCAGGTTCTTTATTATTGTTTTCAGCAACATGGAGGTCACCGTAACCCTAGCAAGAGCCACTCAGCAAACTGATCAGTGTGGAAGCTGAGTGGAACGGACAGAGGAATGAGAAGGAGACGAAGAAATGGGGACAGTAAGTCAATGCAGCTCCTGAGAACTCTCGCCTAGAAGGGGAGGCAGGAGGTGAAGCGAAGGGGTGGGACTTGGGGGAATGGGAGGATGTGGAGGGCTCCACACAGGGCCTCTTAAGATGGAAGACACCTGAGTCAGGTGTCAAGACTGATGGCGAGGGACGAGTAGAGAGGGAGAGGCTGAAGTTGTGGGGAAGAAGGCCCAGCAGATGGAGTGAGGCTTCTGAGGAACGGGGGGAGAAGGGATCCAGGGCACAGAGAGAATCATCAGCTTCAGCAGGAAGAGACACGCTTCCCCCACCACTGTAAAGGGAAGGGACCCAGGGCGGGGACAGGTAGAGGCAAGTGTGCAGGAGTCCGAGTGGGAAACTGAGGGCTTTCTCAGCTGACGGCATCTGTTTCCCCTATGAAACAGGAGGCAGGTTCTTCTGCTGAGAGTGAAAGATGGGAGGGTCAGCGGTCTGGAGGACGAAGTGTGGCCAACTTAGCTTTCCAGCAGGATTTGATCTTGGTGCCTCTGCTGAGGGATAACTTTGGAAAGACAGATTCTAAGTGCTTTGGTGAAGACCGCGGCACACCAACGGTCCCTAAGTTGACTCAAAAGGAAAAGAGGGGTTTACTGACCCAGAAAGTGTACACCTAGGTGAGCGAGGCTGGCAGAGCTGGGGCCTGGCCTCTGCTGCCTGGCTCGCAGAGAGCTTCTTTACCTAACTGTGCTCTGGCAAGGGCCACTGGAAAGAAATCACTGTTGTCACTGACAGAGGGAGGCTCAGGCCACAGTCAAGATCATGGTTGTGGCAGGCTACTTCTATAATGGCCCCTAGTGAGCCCCGTCTCCTGCTGTTCACACCCACGTGTACTCCCTTGTGTGGGGGCTGGACCTAGTGACTTGCTTCTCACAAGCAGAAGGCCAGCAAACGTGAAGGTGAGGTCACTGCCCAGATTAAATGAGAGGACACTGGCTTCTGTCTCACTGGCACTCCGTCTTACCCTCTCATTTGGTCACTCTGACGAAGCCAGCTGCCATGTTGGGAGCTGCCACATGGAGAAGCCTACATGGCAAGGAACCGAGGAAGGCTTGGCCAGCAACCATTTGCTGGACAACTACCAGCAAGGAATTGGGGCCCCTGCATCCTGCCAACAACCATCGGTGTGCTCCTGGAAGCAGAGCCTTCCCAGTGGAACCCTACGATGACTGCAGCCTTTGAGAGACTCAGAGCCAAAGACCCAGCTAAGCCCCCCCACGATTCCTCACCCACAAAATTCAAGTGGTACTTCTACCCACTGCTGCTGGCAGTATCAACTGATAAAACTTCTGGAAAGCAATTTAACAATACATACTGACAAGAATAAAAATATCCTACTCCTTTGACACTCCTGGGATTTATTCTAGAGCAATAATCCAAACGAAAGAAAAAGTCACGTATGCACACAAGATAAATGTCATAATATCTCCAACGGCCACCGCACTCCGTCTCCAAAGAAGTATGCCACCTGACAACAGGGAAATGCTCATGTAATTTTATAATAAAATGGTTAAATTAATTATTAATTATGATAAATTAAATTGATGCTATATCATACAAATATTAAAAACTGTAACTGTGAAAATATTACCACCATGGAAAAATGCTTTATGTAAGTATAAATGATAAAACAAGCATATAAAACCACACCTATGCTGTGATTACTGTATACTAATGTGCACAAATGGGGGCCGGCCCTGTGGCGGAGCGGTCAAGTGTGCACGCTCCGTTGCGGCGACCTGGGACTCCCAGGTACTGATCCCGGGCGTGCACCGATGCACCACTTGTCAAGCCATGCTGTGGCGGCATCCCATGTGGAGTAGAGGAAGATGGGCACAGATGTTAGCCCAGGGGCAATCTTCGTTAGACAAAAGAGAGGGATTGGCATCGGATGGTAACTCAGGGCGAATCTTTCTCATCAAAAAAAAGGGCCGGCCCCGTGGCTTAGCCCTTAAATGTGCGCGCTCTGCTGCTGGCGGCCCGGGTTCGGATCCTGGGCACGCACCGACGCACCGTTTCTACGGCCATGCTGAAGCCGTGTCCCACATACAGCAACTAGAAGGATGTGCAGCTATGACATACAACTATCTACTGTGGCTTTGGGGGAAAAAATGTGCACATATGAACGAGGATTGGAAGAAAACAGTAGACAATGAACAAAGATGATTTCATCTGCTGGTAGGATTACTGAGGATTTCTACAAGATTTAGTCTTATATTAATGGCCCTCTCTTCAGACCAATATCAGAAACAAAAAGGTTAAATATACAAGCTTGAGAAAATGTCTCAATCATTCCTCCCTGCATTAATCACATTCTTCTCAAATCAGTGAACATCAAGCTCCTTTTAGGGGACACTTGTTTTCTCTTTGAAAGCCTCACACAGCTTCCTGTCTCTGCTGAGAGAAAGGCTCACAGCTCCTCTGCTGAGGGGTGGCTCTAATCCTCCACCCAATCCTTTATTGGTTCCTTTCCATGGGAGCTGGGGATGAGGGAACTGGGAAGGGACAAACAGAACAGTGTCCCCAGGAAGTGATAAGAGAGGTAAGAGTCAAATGAAGGCAGGTGGTTCGAACCCATGAGAGCCCCACTGCTCACAGCTCCAGACTGCACCATCCCAAGGAGGTGTAAGGTCCACTACCTGTTTGCCCAGCTGGGCCCCATCCATCAGAATAGACTTCTCCTTTATCCGTTAGGAACAGACTATGGTCCTGACCACAAGCGATCTATCAGACAAACAGAGGGAAGGTTGATGAGAAGAAATCCTTGGCAGCCCAGTGTCCTGCTCAGAGGACCCAAAGCACGGGAGCATTCCCTACTGCTCCTGAACCTGAGGGGGCCAAGTCCAGGCAGGCTGCCCCACACAACCTCCACTTCTTATTCTTTCTCACTCCACTGCAGCCTGGTTTCTGCCTGCCCCTCCACTGATGCGGCTCTTGCTAAAGGAAAGGGCCAGATGTCCTAAGGAGAAGACCCAAGAGCTCCTCCATCCCAGTCCATCCCTGAAGAACCACTCCCTTCTCCACAAGCCTTTCTCTTCCCCATCTCTCTCTTCTGCCTCTCCCATAGCTTCCAGTCTTGCTCCCTAGCTCAGCCTTACTCCTTACCCTTCAGTGTTGGAATCCTTCTCCAAGGTCTGTCTTCTGCCCTCTTCTCTCCTCCTCTTCACACTCCCCTGGGAGGCTGCATCCGTTTCCAAGGCTTTCTCTGTCACCTGTACACTGCTATCTCCATTCCCAACAACTTTACTGAGTTCCAGACCTGCTTTTCTAACTGCCTAATGAAAAGCACCGTTTACTAAATGCTTATTATGCCAGGCACTGTGCTAAGTCAATAACCAAGAACACCTACGAAGAAACTGAATCTCAGAGAAGGTTGGTAACTTGCCCAAAGTCATCCAGTTAATATGTGGGGAAGCAGGGACTTGAATTCGCATCCATGGGACTTTCAAGTCTGTGCAAGACGCACTATACTCTACTGCATACTAAAAACAATTTCACTCTCTACCTCCTCCTTGCTTCTGTCTCCCACTCAACACGAGCCTCCTCCTCTAGGACTCCCCCATCCGGGTTGAGAACATCAGCAGCCACTCATTTGCCAGTGGAGTCAGGCTCCATTCCCTCTAGCTCACTCCCTGGACCTCTTATCAAGCCCCAAATCTGGTCAATCCTCCTTACATGTCTCTCCACATGTCCCTTCTCCCCACGCCTTCCCAAGTGGCCTTCATCACCTCCTCCCCCAACCCTAGAAAACCCTGCATCGCTCACTCTCCACCTGTCTTCCAGCCTATGCCACAGCACTCCCCTGTAAGCATACCAAACTCCAGCCACCCCACATGCTCTCAGCAGTTAAAGGCTCCACCTGCCACCTCCCCTCTGCCATGAAACCTTTCCCACCACCCATTCCTGGTCTATCTGGTAAATTCCTCTGTCACCTCCTCCACGATGCCTTCTGTGCCTTCCATTCCATCCCCGGAAGACTTAATGACTCCCCTTTGCTACTCTTATAGCACTTTCGGTATGCATTCATTTATGTATTTAAGTATTGATTATAGATATCTACCATGTGCCAGGAACTGCCCCAAACATGGGAATAAATGGTGAACAAGATAAAGCCAGCCTGAAACACACACAGAGCCTGGGCACACTCAGGTACAGCTAGTTTTTTCAACTTGTCTCTCCCACTAGAGTGTTTTCCCCCCAAACCTTATTCAACTTGGTACCCCATGTTCCAGTACTGAACATCCTGGCCTACAGTAGCCAGGCGACCATTTGTATAAAATAATTTATTAATTCAGAAAATCCGCCTAAAAATTTCCCATCACCCCCCCCTAGTTTCCCCCTTTCAAAAGTGCCCTAAGGGGCAGAATGAGTAGCTCTCAGCCCACGCCTCTTACCTGGACCACCTGTCCATCGAAGGCCTGCGTTCTATGGACTTTGTGACTTCTGCTAATGGCTGAGGGCAATCTGGGGAGAAGCAAGACATATGGTCACGGTAAGCATTGTGGGGTTCTGGCCTCTCCTCTGTCATTCCTCACTGGCGGCCCCATACACACACATAGTAACTGTTAGGGAAACTCTCTAGGTCAAAAAGAAGGCAGAGTTAGACACAGGTGCAAAGGTAAAATAATACAAACTAAATCGCTTGGTGATTTTAATATGCTGCCAGAGCTGAGACTGGTGTTTAAACCCACCAGCATAACGCGAGGAACTAGAGGGAAATTTTTTTAAAGACCAACAGAAATAGAACTGAAACAGAGGAATTTTTGAAGTTAATCAATTTGGCTAAAAATAAAGAAGGAATCCAAAGAAGGTCTAGCCATCCCAATCAATGCTCATGCACCTGCCCTCCCACCAGGCTGATGCACGGAGCTCCCCTTGAGATGGAACAACACTCTCCACAGCTCTCCGTGGAGCGCTCACTGCTCCTCTCAGGCCTGAGGAACCTTGCTTGGTACTGCTCTGTGACTCTATCACACAGTAATCACTCCAGAGATGTTTAATGCTCAACACAACTTGGGGAGGGGTAGTCCTTGTGGGAACTCACCTGTAAGGTTCATTTTCCACCACCTTCCTTCCACATTGTCCGTAATAGCTGTTTGCCAGGCTGAAGACTAAAGAATACCACCACCAATGAAATCAGTTCTACAGGTGTGTGGAACCCAAGAATGTCAGGACTGGAAGGGGGTCTGGAAAGTGGTCCTAGTCCAACTGCTCACCCAACTGCCACTGGGTTTCCTTCTCCAATATTCCCAGCCAGTGCAGGCACACCTCCAGGCATGCTGGGGTCCAGACATGCTGCAACAGGCTGGGCCACCTGTACTTTCCCTCTGCTTCTCCTCTGGGCCCTCGTTCTGCCTCTCAGGAATTCCATGAGAGGCGAGCACCTCCTGTGAAAGGACTCAGCACCCCCTTGTCTTGACATGAGTACAGCCATGTTTGGCCACTCCATTGACCTACAGCCACCAGCACAAAAAGAAATATAAAAGCTGCTTTCTGAGTGGTGGGAACTGGCCCTTCTCCCATGAACATAGTTGCAATGTGTAAAAATTTCAAGGCCCTCGGGCGCCACAGCCTGGGCCTGACTGACCATCTGTGCTGGGCTGGGACGATAACCACAAACCAACGCACGTACACAACTACTGGGCTGCGACAACAGCCAGGGTGCTCAGTGCATGTACGCCACTGATAACCTTTTGTGCATGGAAACACTGAATGCTTGCTCTGTAAACTCTGTAACTGCTTATATAAACTGCTGGAAAGCGAGGCCTGGTGAGAGTTCCACTTGTGGAAGGGACGCCTTGCCCAGGACGTGTGATTCCCACACACCCATGTCGATTGACAGGACTCTCTCGGTACTGGGGCGTGGATGTTGTGAGTAATGGATTTATTGTGAAGTAATTGATCTGATGTGTTCTCTTTTCGGTCAACCTGGTGTTTCTCTTTCCGGTTGCCTTGTGTCATTTCCCTTCAGTCGATCTGGTCGAGCCAATGTTTTTCCATTTCTGATCGAGCCAATGTTTTTCCCTCTTATTATATGACCTATTCGAATCTGCCGCTATCTCAGCTGATCAGGGGTTTCCCATTCTGATGGAGCTGGTGTTTTTCCCTCTTATTATTTGACCTATTCTGATCTGTTGGAGGACTACCGCCTTTACTATCCTCTGTATAATAAGATATACCTTCAGTCCATTTGTTTGGAGTGGAGTTTCTTTTACGTCTCCAATCGAATCCCCCGAACCGCTCATAACACCCCATTCCTTGCACCTGTCACCAGGTTGCCCTCAAGGCCAAGTCCCCTCTGGAAAGAGTTCCTAAACACCACCTTCGGCTTTTCCTACAAAGAACCCTAGCCAGAAAATGAAATGTGATGAATTTCATCAAGTTGGCCTTCCCTGGAATAACCACTTTTTTGGAGACGGTCGGGGTTACCCAGGAGCCTGGACTCTGAAAGCCCCGCGTCTTGGAGGAAGTGTTAGCAAACAGGCTTCTCTCAGTACAAGGGAAAAGCCGTTTACACACGTAGCCCAGCTCAGTGACTTCACAACAAAGGCAGGCGTTGATGAGGCTGCCTGGTGTGCACTGTCATGTTTACATATACCTCAGATTTCCCAAGAACCACAGAGAGCAGAGAACAGAAAAGAGTCAGCCAAGTCTGCCCAACATAGTCTCTTGAGCCATGCTCCTGATTTGCTCGGGAAATTCCAACAGCCTCACAATCAGATGTGGGTCAATCAAATGGGCCACTTCAGGCCCTATGGCAAGAAAGTGGTCCCCCCACCATCCATCAATCTTGAACAGGTCAATTCACGTCCTTCACCGTCTTGTCAGGACGACAGTGGGCGCTGCCAAAGGAGACCTGTAGCACCTGTGTCTCCTGAGGTCTGTCCAGAGGCAGTGGGACAGGTGAGAGCTCCAAAACACACGCGTCTCCCCTCGCTGAAACAAACACAACCAGGGCGAGTGCACTGACGCAGAGTCAGAGCACTTCTAACATGAGAGATGACACTGCCCCACCCCTACATTGTTACACAGTGAGATCGGAATGACTTACTCAAGCCACATAAGTTAGTGGCACAGCAAGGACCAGAACCCTGGCCCCCAAGTCCAACCCACTGCACCACACTGCCTCCATGACACATGGGGTTACTGAAAAGCATCCTTAGTCTTATTAAAGAAAGCTCTTCACATGTCATTTCACACCATTTGAATTTTTCAGGAAAGTAAAAGCAATAGCCACTTTCTGCAATAGCCACTAGGATTTCTCAGTATGGTGAAAAACAGCACATGTTATATGACACCACTTCTAATAAAGGAAGCAAAAAGAATACATTTGTAGATGCATTTGCTCGCACATGCATTACATCTCTCCAGAAGGATAAACAGGAAACTGTTAACACAGGTTGTCGACAGGGAGAAAAATCATGATCCTGGGAGGACAGAGGTGGAAAGCAGACTCTTCATCATATGTTCTATGGCGCCATTACGATTCTAAATTATGCAAATATGTTACCTATTCAAAATAGAAAATTTTAATTTTTAAATAAGCATGTAAGATGAAATGTTGTCTAGAAGTCACTCTAAAGAAGAAACTTGGGGCCGGCCAGGTGGCGCAAGCAGTTAAGTGTGCGCGCTGTGCTTCGGCGGCCCGGGATTCGCTGGCTTGGATCCTGGGCGTGCGCCGACGCCCCACTTGTCACGCCATGCTGTGGTGGCGTCCCATATAAAGTAAAGGAAGATGGGCACAGATGTTAGCTCAGGGCCGATCTTTCTCGGCAAAAAGGAGGAGGATCGGCATCGGATGTTAGCTCAGGGCTGATCTTCCTCACAAAAAATAAATAATAAAAAATAAAGGAATTAAAGCAGAAACTTATTCTTCTTTATAATCCTACTGGAGAGGCCAAATTGGTCTATGTATGGAATTCCTCTGACAGGTTTTAAACAATGAACTTTTGACTATTTACAGTGGAGTCTGGAGTTGAGGAGAAGATCTGCAAACGCACTGGTTCTCAACATACTCCTCACTAATGACCCCCTATCTTCTCCTATAATCCTCATCTTTAAAAACATCTCATCCACCAAATAAATGGCATTATGAATGTTATAATAATATACTTGCCCATCCATATTCATCAGTGACTGATATAATTTGCAGACAGAGCTTTTGATCTGCATGAAATAACTGGTTTATCACAATGAGATGATGTGATTCTAGGCAAAATCAAAGAAAATGGACAATGTTGTTAGCTCATATTAGTAGCTGAAAATATGAAGTACTTTAAAATACTGACAAGTGATTCACATCCCCCATTACTATCTGCATGGACCCCTAAGGGCCTGGGAAAAGTTAATATATAACATTGAAAGGGAAACTGGCTCTAGGTCCAACTACCTATTGACAGGAAATACAGAGGACAGAGGATCATGTCAACCAGCACCACAGGGATGCATTCAACAAACTGAAGACTGGAAAATTCTATAGAATAAACAATGAGATTTCTTCGTTAAATGCATTTCAAGGATAAAAGATTCAAACAGACTTAAAAGACTATAAAAGTCTTCTCAACCACTTGCAATGTCTAGACCTTATCCAGCTTTTGATTCAAATAAATTTTTAAAAATAAAATAAAAATCTATTGACACTTATAAGACAACTGTCAGTTTGAACACTGACAAACTATTTGATATTAAGGGATTACATTGTTAATTATTTTTAGGTGTGATGCTATACTTACCACTCTATTCAGTCCTTATGTTTTTAGATATGTACTGAAATATTTATGAATGAAATCAATTTTCTTATGATTTGCTCTAAATTTGCTGAGGGAGAACATGGGGGAAATGTGTAAAACAAGATCGTCATGAGCTGATGATGGTGGAAGCTGGTGATGGCCCATGCGGTGCATTATCTTATTCCATCCACTTTTGCATATGTCTACAATCATTCTTAACAAAAGGTAAAAAGAAATTTCATTTGGCATCGTAC